>NW_028153639.1:0-7560 GCF_964211835.1 Anser anser
ACCATCATAATAAAGAATTTCTTCCTTGTATCTAGTATAAACCTACCTCTTTTTAGTTTAAAGCCATTACTTCTTGTCCTCTAACTACATAACTTGACAAAGAAACCATCCACATAAAATTCCTTTGTTATGAGACCTAATTCTTTTTCTGTCATTAGTTTTTTTTTTTTTTTTAAGCTTTTCCCTTCTCATTTCAAACTCCTTTCTCATTTTTACAAAGTGTAACTGAAAAGTCTTCCTTTACTGAAGCTTGTTAGTAGACATTAGCAGGAAGATTATATACAGGAGGATGGAATCAGCTATCTCTCTTTGGGAAAATGTACTAAAAGGAGTTGTTTTCATCCTCTTTAGTATGCATCCCAGTTCATAGAAGATTACATAAAAAAAAAGAAAAAAAGCACACGTAAAGCTTTCATTTAAGGTTCTGATATTCTAGTTGATTCTGATGCTCTCCCTGCAAGTTTGCTCAAAGATGCTTGTTACATAACGTCTTCGTGTAATTGAATCAGACTAGATCCTTCCCTAATAAAATAATAAATAAAATATAGCACATTAAACACAGACTGTACCTAGAAAGATTTAAGCTGAAATTCATTGAGATTCAATTTTTTTCTATTTATCTACATTTTTTATTTTTATTTTTTTATTGTGGTAATTTCATAGATGATAGAATGGGTAAGAAAAGATTTCATGTTACTAGGTTTCTGTCCCTTCAGATTCAAGAAATCTCGTAGACTTGAATTTCTAATAAATAAATAAATAAATACATAAAATTTCCAAAAGAAAGACAGGAAAAACAGTTTTCAAAAAATAGGTGGTAAAAGCTGTTGCTGATAGTTTCACATTCATTGTATGTATAGTAATAAATCTTTTCTTCCTTCCTTCCTTCCTTCCTTCCCTCCTTCCTTCCTTCCTTCCTTCCTTCCTTCCTTCCTTCCTTCCTTCCTTCCTTCCTTCCCTCCTTCCTTCCTTCCTTCCTTCCTTCCTTCCTTCCTTCCTTCCTTCCTTCCTTCCTTCCTTCCTTCCTTCCTTCCTTCCTTCCTTCCTTCCTTCCTTCCTTCCTTCCTTCCTTCCTTCCTTCCTTCCTTCCTTCCTTCCTTCCTTCCTTCCTTCCTTCCTTCCTTCCTTCCTTCCTTCCCGTATGTTAATAACATAGGATATTGCCAACTATATATAACATATGTACAGGTATTTTTTCCAGCTGGATTTATGTATTCTCATGAACATCATGACATATATAACATAAGTTTAACACCTTGTCTTTCAAATTTCTTGTGGGAGAAAGTAAGAATTTGCAGAATGTTAAGATGTTTTTGCTTGAGTTGTAGTGTTATTGTCTTAAAGCAATATAAGTTTTTCTGACATCGACACAACACATCCCACAGGGTTATTGTTCACTAGGTATTAAAAGATTTATTTATTTTTAAATGTCAAGCATCTATACTGTTCCTTCAACATATGGTACTATAAAAAAGCGTAGTTTTCTGTCTTACTTTAGTGAAGACACTAACAAACTGTACTTTTAAAATATCTGAGTTAAGGTCAATTTAATATTTTCTTCTCTTTAGGTCAAAACATTAAAATGAGACATAAAGAAAGAAGCCTTTTCATTCCCACAGTATAAAAGTGTCTTTATTTCCTGAAGCATGCAGCAGTCCTACGTAATACTATGTGAGGGATGCGTACAGCATTTGGAACAAAGATGCATACCTCATTCTATCATTATTTTATTTAGTGTTTGCCATATGTCTTGGCATTAATATTCAGCTTGAAAAAGTTTGCCTCTTCATTCATTTCTGCTTTTGTTCCTTAGAACCATAGAATCATTCAGGTTGGAAGAGACCTCTAAGATCATCTAGTCCAACCTTGAACCTAGCACCACCAAGTCCACCATTAAACCATATCACTAAGCACTACATCTACACATTATTTGAAGACCTCCAGGGATGGTGACTCAACTACTTCCCTGGGCAGTCTTTTCTAATACTTAAAAACTCTTTCAGTGAGCATAGAATGATATAAAAAATGTGCATTTCTAGAATGAGATGGTCATAAGATCATTCCATGACACATTCAGGCCACATGAAAAAATAATTCCATACTGTTCTTTTCAAAAGCACCCCTGTCGCCACCTGCTTCTTCTAACAGACCTAGCTACCTTTGTTCACCAGTTAGGGGGCTTACCACTCAAACTACACAACTCCCGTACTTTTTTCCCTGTCCTCAGTCAATTTCTCCTGAATATTAAAAACCTCACACATAATGCCTATTTACCACTATGAGCAAATTATTCTGTAAAGGCACGGTAAGTTGAAATCTAGAGCTCACAATGATTTTTCCCTTATGAATTTGATTATAAAGGTAATAACTTCTTACTCTAAAATACAGATTTTTCAACAGAGTGAACTACTCATTTTCAGGTCCTGAAAGCATCTTTGTCGGTTTAGGGGGAAAGAAAAAACACAATTACTGCTGATAGAATAAAACTTTAGAGAAAAATCTAAACATTTAGAAAAAAAAAAAAAGGCATTAGTATAGAGATCTTTTGACCTATCTTGGTAAATGCAAAGTTAATTGTTGATATCTGCCAAATCCCTTTAAACAGTGGGATTGTTTCCTTCTCTCAGGAAACAGTT
Organism: Anser anser; assembly: GCF_964211835.1. Classification (NCBI taxonomy): domain Eukaryota; kingdom Metazoa; phylum Chordata; class Aves; order Anseriformes; family Anatidae; genus Anser; species Anser anser. Next base: position 2,637 of record NW_028153639.1, read on the forward strand.
TAACAGTTACAATTTACAAGAGGAAACATTGGTGGGATCCTGAGTAAAGATACATGTTCATGAGAAAGTCTGAAACATGACATTAACGTGAAGAAATGCCATTTTCCTGGCAACAGGGTACAGAAGCAATACACTGCAGGTTAAAATACTTGCTAACATGAATGTTTGCTAACAACAAAGGTCATTTTCAGTAATAACATAGTTCTGAACTGCATCCTCAAAGAAGGTTAAGATCCAAAAAAAAATGTATATTTTGACTAGGACTATCTGATTCTAACAATGCAAGACCACTAGAATTTTGACCTTGTGGATTTAAAATGTAGCAGATACTTTGTATATGGTCCTTTCTTTAAAAACAAAAACAAAACAACAAACTAGAAAGAAATACCTGTTTCATCATCAGTGCTAACTGACAGCCACAGGGATGTTGGTAACAATTCTTTTTGATATTTGATGTCATTCAAATGTGCTATAGTGCTGCCTGTATATCTATAACAGAAGTATACACAATTCAATTCAGAAATTATATATCATTCAAAGTTTCCCATTACACAGTCAAGCATTATAGCTTATCATGTAAGGAATTATGACATTCTGATAAATAAAAATATATGCTTCTATATATATGTCTTGGCCTTATTTTTTTAAGGTGATGAATATACACTGGAGAATAATACTATTTTCATAGATTAAATAAAATTCCACTGACATAAACAGTATAGATGTGAGGTATTAACAATGATCTCTGTTTCAAGAAGTTTGCAGAATACCTATTGCACGTAATCTGACTTAACACTAGTTGCAGAATGCTTCCAACCGCCTCCAACAACATGCAGGTCTGAAGTGTAAAAGGTTAAAACCATAAACTAGTATTCTCCACACAATAAACAAGAACAAAACTAGTTCTCAAGAGTGCTGTAACAGAGTTTGTGATCTTTCTTGATGATCCTTGAGAGAGATCTATGCCTCACAGAAAAAAAGAAAGCAAAAATGTCTAGGAGTCTTTTTAATTTAACATCTGGCCTTCCCCTTTACACCTGGAGTACTGTGCCCAGTTCTGGGATCCCCACTACAAGAGAGACTGGAGAGAGTTTAGGAAAGGGCCAGAAAGATGATGAAGGGATGGGAGCATCCCAGGAAAGGCTCTGACAGCTGCGGCTGTTTAGCCTACATGAATGTCCCGGTTCTGGCTGAGTTAATTTTCTTCATAGTAGTAGTAATGATAACATATTTCTGATTTAAGAGAAAAATAATGTTGATAACACACTGATGTTTTAGTTGCTGCAGAGCAGTGCTTACACTGAGTCAGTGACTTTTCTGCTCTTCCTGCTGCCCTGCCAGCAAGGAGGGTGGGAGTGCACCAGAAGGTGGGAAGGGACAGAACCAGGACAGCTGACCGAGACTGGCCATGGAGATATTCCATATCATATGAAGTCATGCTGAACATTAAAACTGGGGGGAGTTGACTGGGGGGTGGCCACTACTCAGGGACTATATGAGCATCAGTTAGTGGGTGATGAGCAATTGCATCGTGCACCACTTGTTTTTTATATAATAATAATAAGTAATAGTAGTTGTAGTAGTAGTATTTAATTTCCTTTCTTACTCTGTCCTATTAAGCTGTCTTTATCTCAAACCATGAGTTTTAATGCTTTCTGTTTCTCTCCCCCATCCCACTAGGAGGGGAGTGAGAAAAAAGCTGTGTGGTGCTGTGCTGCCTGCCAGATTAAACCACAACAATAGGAGAAGGGTCTATTTACTTCTTTTATGGTAACTGTTCAGGTCTTATTGTAGGATACAGCATCTTTTTAAATGAAAAAATGAAACTGCCAACATGAGATTGTTTCTGCTGAGCCATCACTTCATTTGTATTAGTTTTATAGAAAACAGTGGAAGAATACTTCTGCTATTCTTCACAGTACTCTACCGAAAACTGAAATATTTTTGAAAACTTTCAAATGACAGAATATAGTGGCTGGAAATTCATTCTTGAAGTCCTGAGGAATGTGTTTTTCAACAATGGAAAAGATATTTAAAAAGACGTGTGGGAACATTTTTTATAAAAATTTTTCTCTTATTTGAAGAGGAAGATGAGAGCTGAACATTTTATTTACAATCAATTTTCTTGTACTTTGGTTCTCATCCTCTGATGAAGCAAGAAATGGGAAATTCAGTGTTAATTGATGTTAACTTTGGGATCTGAGTCATTTTTACCAAGGTAAAATTAACAGTATGCAATATGAATAAGGGAAGAATCTAGTATGATACCAGTGGCAAACTGTAGGCAGAACACTGGTCAAAATAATTACTATAATTGAAGTTGTTCTCTCCATAATTTTTAATTTTGAGAGATGAAAAATGAGTTCAGAGAGGAGACAGGAAAAAAAGCTAAGAACAAAGGCAGATGACTGCAGTTATGGAAATGTATTTTGGAGTCTGACACAATAGTCTAAGTATCAAGAAAACAAGGTCTAGGTCTGTGGTAGAGAAAGAGAAAGACTGGCCATGCTGCAGCCTCGTTGAAAGGGACCTGGTGGGGTTACACTAGACAGCAGGCTGAATATGAGCCAAGAGTGCACTGTCAATATCAATGCCAGTTAGTCTACTTAATTTCTTTCTTCCACATAAGAAGAAAGAAATAAATCCTTGGATGCTTACTTTCCATTCAAAAATACAGTTCCAGTGACTTTTTTTTTTTTTCACCAAATTTGTTACTTTTTTTTTTTCACCATGTGTCTCAATTTGGAATAGACAGATATTTCTTGGACTACTTCAACAGCATAACTATGAGATCACATCAACTCTGTTAGATTGATTGCTTTTATTCTATGAATAAGGTGACTTTACTCTGATGATAAAATTTCATCTATCTTTCTCTTTCGGAGAAAAGAGAAAAATAAAATCTGTAATAGGTAGCTGTTGTTTCACACCAACCCAACAAACTAGAAGTCTAGCCAGCAAGTCTTATTATATTTTCAACCCAAGGAAATAAGCAATATTTTACTTAGTAATATCATGAAAAAGTATGTGGCCAGACCCCCAACTAAGGAGTTATAAATGCTCTACTAGTAATCTCCCACAGTTTGTTTCAAGCAAGCTATTATGACGAGTCAGTGACTTGCCAGATTGAAAGCCTTGATGTCATCTCACCAAACTACAGCTGCAGAGCCAGTAATCTCACACAGGATTTATCTTTTGCAACAGAGACAGACATGAATCTATAATCAACGTTTTTTTCACTTTTTTCCTCAGCTTCCTGTTCACTTCCTCTGATTATTGCCCCTAACTCAGAAGTGAGCCCAGTTCATTTGTTCCTTTTAATGAGTCCTTTTCAGTGTACCATAACAAAGAGGTGAACAGGAAAAAGGAAGGTAGCGTGAAAACTCCTGTTCGTGCCAAGTCTTTTCAGAGGCTTTCTTTTTTAAAGGAAGATGTTTGAAAGGAACCATGACAGGACTGTTAATGGCTGGGTCTCTTACCTAATCTGCTTGACTGAAGGAAAGTAATAACATCATTGTCTTGCCAAGACTTTTGATGGATGTGTATCACAAAAAAATGATTCATTGGTCTCAATCTGTAGAGAGAGAATGAGTCTGTTAGACAATTTTCTAGGCAATGGAAAGACAGAGCCTCCTATAGAGCCTAATTAAACCCTCTGTACTCCAGGGTAAATATTTAAATGAGTCAGGCTACATATACTCTATAAATGCCTATTGTTTTGGAAGAATATTAAGAATTGAGTGACTATTTCAGTATAGATAGCTACACCTATAGCTAGCTGAGATATGTGTCAGAGCCTTATACACTATATAATATTAACTTGATTGTCCTCATGCAGACTGAAAAAGAATGAAGAATAGTGTTGGAACAAATCAAATTTTATACAATTTGGAATATAGTCCCTTGGTTACATCACTAAAGGTATGTTTGGACTGAAAAAAGGAACCTCTGAAAACCTACTGCAAACTGTTGTGACATTTTAGGGTAGAATCCTGACCTCAGTGGGTCTCATGACATTTTTGCAGCTGAATTGTTATGAGATATGGGTTTCAATCTGTAGACAGAAACACACTAGGTTCTGTGAACCAAGAAGCAAAAAGGTGAAACACTCAATCCTGATTTTCACAGTAGTAACATATTTCTGAGGCCTGCAACGTTATTCCTAGATAAAATACAAAAATTTATAGATAATTTATCTGTAAGAAATTAGCAGCTTCCAAAATGTCACAACACTTTGAGTCTACTTGAAGAAAGACAGGGAGGAGGGCAAAGAATGTAGCAAAGAAGTAGCTTTATAATTATTTGAAGTGTAAAGAATTTAGTCCAGCAAAAAGACATAGAACTAATTCAGCTGTGGTGAAATGATCCTGCATGTGTATAAATATCAGAATAGCAATTCTGAATCCACAAAGATCTGAAATAAGAACTGTATCTCTTGGCACACACTTGGCAGGTTTCAAACATTTATTTAAAATGCTGGGAAGAAAATACAAATACAGATCAAGTCACTGGTGAATTGGAAGTTGCCATGGAGATGAGCCAGCATGAACTTATTATAAAGAGAGAAATGACTTACAAGCTTGAGATGACAGCCCTCTGCACTTGTTGGGATTAAAAGGGAACAACTTTCATAATTTGGACTAGATTGTCATTTTAGTTACACTGATGTAAATCCATGTAAGTGCCACTAACATAAATTGAGTTATATGAATAAAATGGAAGTAGAATATACTTTTTTTTTCTCTAGAAACAGTTATAAAGGACGAAAATGACAGTTATTAAAAACATGACACACTTACAGATTATTATTATAATTATAAGAAAATAATCACAACAGCAGACCTTGTAGGAAAATGAATATATGAGTCAAAATGAAAACAGACTACTTCCAAATCTTCTAAATTGTGTAGAATTTTATATGTTC
>NW_028153638.1:0-18735 GCF_964211835.1 Anser anser
CTGCCATCAAAAAGTGCTCTCAGCGGAAGCCTTTGGGTACACCTGAACTCCCTGGGGGAGCCTTTACGCAACCCCACACTCAACAGGACTCTGCGTCTTCACTCTTTCCTAACAACCCTAAACAGAACCCTAACCGCAACAAGAAGCTCAACCCGAGTTAGACCCGAAAAAACACGTACGGTGCCACTTTCTGCCATCAAAAAGTGCTCTCAGCGGAAGCCTTTGGGTACACCTGAACTCCCTGGGGGAGCCTTTACGCAACCCCACACTCAACAGGACTCTGCGTCTTCACTCTTTCCTAACAACCCTAAACATAACCCTAACCGCAACAAGAAGCTGAACCCGAGTTAGACCCGAAAAAACACGTACGGTGCCACTTTCTGCCATCCAAAAGTGCTCTCAGCGGAAGCCTTTGGGTACACCTGAACTCCCTGGGGGAGCCTTTACGCAACCCCACACTCAACAGGACTCTGCGTCTTCACTCTTTCCTAACAACCCTAAACATAACCCTAACCGCAACAAGAAGCTGAACCCGAGTTAGACCCGAAAAAACACGTACGGTGCCACTTTCTGCCATCAAAAAGTGCTCTCAGCGGAAGCCTTTGGGTACACCTGAACTCCCTGGGGGAGCCTTTACGCAACCCCACACTCAACAGGACTCTGCGTCTTCACTCTTTCCTAGCAACCCTAAACATAACCCTAACCGCAACAAGAAGCTGAACCCGAGTTAGACCCGAAAAAACACGTACGGTGCCACTTTCTGCCATCCAAAAGTGCTCTCAGCGGAAGCCTTTGGGTACACCTGAACTCCCTGGGGGAGCCTTTACGCAACCCCACACTCAACAGGACTCTGCGTCTTCACTCTTTCCTAACAACCCTAAACATAACCCTGACCGCAACAAGAAGCTGAACCCGAGTTAGACCCGAAAAAACACGTACGGTGCCACTTTCTGCCATCCAAAAGTGCTCTCAGCGGAAGCCTTTGGGTACACCTGAACTCCCTGGGGGAGCCTTTACGCAACCCCACACTCAACAGGACTCTGCGTCTTCACTCTTTCCTAACAACCCTAAACATAACCCTAACCGCAACAAGAAGCTGAACCCGAGTTAGACCCGAAAAAACACGTACGGTGCCACTTTCTGCCATCAAAAAGTGCTCTCAGCGGAAGCCTTTGGGTACACCTGAACTCCCTGGGGGAGCCTTTACGCAACCCCACACTCAACAGGACTCTGCGTCTTCACTCTTTCCTAACAACCCTAAACATAACCCTAACCGCAACAAGAAGCTGAACCCGAGTTAGACCCGAAAAAACACGTACGGTGCCACTTTCTGCCATCCAAAAGTGCTCTCAGCGGAAGCCTTTGGGTACACCTGAACTCCCTGGGGGAGCCTTTACGCAACCCCACACTCAACAGGACTCTGCGTCTTCACTCTTTCCTAACAACCCTAAACATAACCCTAACCGCAACAAGAAGCTGAACCCGAGTTAGACCCGAAAAAACACGTACGGTGCCACTTTCTGCCATCAAAAAGTGCTCTCAGCGGAAGCCTTTGGGTACACCTGAACTCCCTGGGGGAGCCTTTACGCAACCCCACACTCAACAGGACTCTGCGTCTTCACTCTTTCCTAACAACCCTAAACATAACCCTAACCGCAACAAGAAGCTGAACCCGAGTTAGACCCGAAAAAACACGTACGGTGCCACTTTCTGCCATCAAAAAGTGCTCTCAGCGGAAGCCTTTGGGTACACCTGAACTCCCTGGGGGAGCCTTTACGCAACCCCACACTCAACAGGACTCTGCGTCTTCACTCTTTCCTAACAACCCTAAACATAACCCTAACCGCAACAAGAAGCTGAACCCGAGTTAGACCCGAAAAAACACGTACGGTGCCACTTTCTGCCATCAAAAAGTGCTCTCAGCGGAAGCCTTTGGGTACACCTGAACTCCCTGGGGGAGCCTTTACGCAACCCCACACTCAACAGGACTCTGCGTCTTCACTCTTTCCTAACAACCCTAAACATAACCCTGACCGCAACAAGAAGCTGAACCCGAGTTAGACCCGAAAAAACACGTACGGTGCCACTTTCTGCCATCCAAAAGTGCTCTCAGCGGAAGCCTTTGGGTACACCTGAACTCCCTGGGGGAGCCTTTACGCAACCCCACACTCAACAGGACTCTGCGTCTTCACTCTTTCCTAGCAACCCTAAACATAACCCTAACCGCAACAAGAAGCTGAACCCGAGTTAGACCCGAAAAAACACGTACGGTGCCACTTTCTGCCATCCAAAAGTGCTCTCAGCGGAAGCCTTTGGGTACACCTGAACTCCCTGGGGGAGCCTTTACGCAACCCCACACTCAACAGGACTCTGCGTCTTCACTCTTTCCTAGCAACCCTAAACATAACCCTAACCGCAACAAGAAGCTCAACCCGAGTTAGACCCGAAAAAACACGTACGGTGCCACTTTCTGCCATCAAAAAGTGCTCTCAGCGGAAGCCTTTGGGTACACCTGAACTCCCTGGGGGAGCCTTTACGCAACCCCACACTCAACAGGACTCTGCGTCTTCACTCTTTCCTAACAACCCTAAACATAACCCTAACCGCAGACAAGAAGCTGAACCCGAGTTAGACCCGAAAAAACACGTACGGTGCCACTTTCTGCCATCAAAAAGTGCTCTCAGCGGAAGCCTTTGGGTACACCTGAACTCCCTGGGGGAGCCTTTACGCAACCCCACACTCAACAGGACTCTGCGTCTTCACTCTTTCCTAACAACCCTAAACATAACCCTAACCGCAACAAGAAGCTGAACCCGAGTTAGACCCGAAAAAACACGTACGGTGCCACTTTCTGCCATCCAAAAGTGCTCTCAGCGGAAGCCTTTGGGTACACCTGAACTCCCTGGGGGAGCCTTTACGCAACCCCACACTCAACAGGACTCTGCGTCTTCACTCTTTCCTAACAACCCTAAACATAACCCTAACCGCAACAAGAAGCTGAACCCGAGTTAGACCCGAAAAAAACACGTACGGTGCCACTTTCTGCCATCCAAAAGTGCTCTCAGCGGAAGCCTTTGGGTACACCTGAACTCCCTGGGGGAGCCTTTACGCAACCCCACACTCAACAGGACTCTGCGTCTTCACTCTTTCCTAACAACCCTAAACATAACCCTAACCGCAACAAGAAGCTGAACCCGAGTTAGACCCGAAAAAACACGTACGGTGCCACTTTCTGCCATCAAAAAGTGCTCTCAGCGGAAGCCTTTGGGTACACCTGAACTCCCTGGGGGAGCCTTTACGCAACCCCACACTCAACAGGACTCTGCGTCTTCACTCTTTCCTAACAACCCTAAACATAACCCTAACCGCAACAAGAAGCTGAACCCGAGTTAGACCCGAAAAAACACGTACGGTGCCACTTTCTGCCATCAAAAAGTGCTCTCAGCGGAAGCCTTTGGGTACACCTGAACTCCCTGGGGGAGCCTTTACGCAACCCCACACTCAACAGGACTCTGCGTCTTCACTCTTTCCTAACAACCCTAAACATAACCCTAACCGCAACAAGAAGCTGAACCCGAGTTAGACCCGAAAAAACACGTACGGTGCCACTTTCTGCCATCAAAAAGTGCTCTCAGCGGAAGCCTTTGGGTACACCTGAACTCCCTGGGGGAGCCTTTACGCAACCCCACACTCAACAGGACTCTGCGTCTTCACTCTTTCCTAACAACCCTAAACATAACCCTAACCGCAACAAGAAGCTGAACCCAAGTTAGACCCGAAAAAACACGTACGGTGCCACTTTCTGCCATCAAAAAGTGCTCTCAGCGGAAGCCTTTGGGTACACCTGAACTCCCTGGGGGAGCCTTTACGCAACCCCACACTCAACAGGACTCTGCGTCTTCACTCTTTCCTAACAACCCTAAACATAACCCTAACCGCAACAAGAAGCTGAACCCGAGTTAGACCCGAAAAAACACGTACGGTGCCACTTTCTGCCATCAAAAAGTGCTCTCAGCGGAAGCCTTTGGGTACACCTGAACTCCCTGGGGGAGCCTTTACGCAACCCCACACTCAACAGGACTCTGCGTCTTCACTCTTTCCTAGCAACCCTAAACATAACCCTAACCGCAACAAGAAGCTGAACCCGAGTTAGACCCGAAAAAACACGTACGGTGCCACTTTCTGCCATCCAAAAGTGCTCTCAGCGGAAGCCTTTGGGTACACCTGAACTCCCTGGGGGAGCCTTTACGCAACCCCACACTCAACAGGACTCTGCGTCTTCACTCTTTCCTAACAACCCTAAACATAACCCTAACCGCAACAAGAAGCTCAACCCGAGTTAGACCCGAAAAAACACGTACGGTGCCACTTTCTGCCATCAAAAAGTGCTCTCAGCGGAAGCCTTTGGGTACACCTGAACTCCCTGGGGGAGCCTTTACGCAACCCCACACTCAACAGGACTCTGCGTCTTCACTCTTTCCTAGCAACCCTAAACATAACCCTAACCGCAACAAGAAGCTGAACCCGAGTTAGACCCGAAAAAACACGTACGGTGCCACTTTCTGCCATCCAAAAGTGCTCTCAGCGGAAGCCTTTGGGTACACCTGAACTCCCTGGGGGAGCCTTTACGCAACCCCACACTCAACAGGACTCTGCGTCTTCACTCTTTCCTAACAACCCTAAACATAACCCTAACCGCAACAAGAAGCTCAACCCGAGTTAGACCCGAAAAAACACGTACGGTGCCACTTTCTGCCATCAAAAAGTGCTCTCAGCGGAAGCCTTTGGGTACACCTGAACTCCCTGGGGGAGCCTTTACGCAACCCCACACTCAACAGGACTCTGCGTCTTCACTCTTTCCTAACAACCCTAAACATAACCCTAACCGCAACAAGAAGCTGAACCCGAGTTAGACCCGAAAAAACACGTACGGTGCCACTTTCTGCCATCAAAAAGTGCTCTCAGCGGAAGCCTTTGGGTACACCTGAACTCCCTGGGGGAGCCTTTACGCAACCCCACACTCAACAGGACTCTGCGTCTTCACTCTTTCCTAACAACCCTAAACATAACCCTAACCGCAACAAGAAGCTGAACCCGAGTTAGACCCGAAAAAACACGTACGGTGCCACTTTCTGCCATCAAAAAGTGCTCTCAGCGGAAGCCTTTGGGTACACCTGAACTCCCTGGGGGAGCCTTTACGCAACCCCACACTCAACAGGACTCTGCGTCTTCACTCTTTCCTAACAACCCTAAACATAACCCTAACCGCAACAAGAAGCTGAACCTGAGTTAGACCCGAAAAAACACGTACGGTGCCACTTTCTGCCATCAAAAAGTGCTCTCAGCGGAAGCCTTTGGGTACACCTGAACTCCCTGGGGGAGCCTTTACGCAACCCCACACTCAACAGGACTCTGCGTCTTCACTCTTTCCTAACAACCCTAAACATAACCCTAACCGCAACAAGAAGCTCAACCCGAGTTAGACCCGAAAAAACACGTACGGTGCCACTTTCTGCCATCAAAAAGTGCTCTCAGCGGAAGCCTTTGGGTACACCTGAACTCCCTGGGGGAGCCTTTACGCAACCCCACACTCAACAGGACTCTGCGTCTTCACTCTTTCCTAACAACCCTAAACATAACCCTAACCGCAACAAGAAGCTGAACCCGAGTTAGACCCGAAAAAAGACGTACGGTGCCACTTTCTGCCATCCAAAAGTGCTCTCAGCGGAAGCCTTTGGGTACACCTGAACTCCCTGGGGGAGCCTTTACGCAACCCCACACTCAACAGGACTCTGCGTCTTCACTCTTTCCTAACAACCCTAAACATAACCCTAACCGCAACAAGAAGCTGAACCCGAGTTAGACCCGAAAAAACACGTACGGTGCCACTTTCTGCCATCAAAAAGTGCTCTCAGCGGAAGCCTTTGGGTACACCTGAACTCCCTGGGGGAGCCTTTACGCAACCCCACACTCAACAGGACTCTGCGTCTTCACTCTTTCCTAACAACCCTAAACATAACCCTAACCGCAACAAGAAGCTCAACCCGAGTTAGACCCGAAAAAACACGTACGGTGCCACTTTCTGCCATCAAAAAGTGCTCTCAGCGGAAGCCTTTGGGTACACCTGAACTCCCTGGGGGAGCCTTTATGCAACCCCACACTCAACAGGACTCTGCGTCTTCACTCTTTCCTAACAACCCTAAACATAACCCTAACAGCAACAAGAAGCTGAACCCGAGTTAGACCCGAAAAAACACGTACGGTGCCACTTTCTGCCATCAAAAAGTGCTCTCAGCGGAAGCCTTTGGGTACACCTGAACTCCCTGGGGGAGCCTTTACGCAACCCCACACTCAACAGGACTCTGCGTCTTCACTCTTTCCTAACAACCCTAAACATAACCCTAACCGCAGAAAGAAGCTCAACCCGAGTTAGACCCGAAAAAACACGTACGGTGCCACTTTCTGCCATCCAAAAGTGCTCTCAGCGGAAGCCTTTGGGTACACCTGAACTCCCTGGGGGAGCCTTTACGCAACCCCACACTCAACAGGACTCTGCGTCTTCACTCTTTCCTAACAACCCTAAACATAACCCTAACCGCAACAAGAAGCTGAACCCGAGTTAGACCCGAAAAAACACGTACGGTGCCACTTTCTGCCATCAAAAAGTGCTCTCAGCGGAAGCCTTTGGGTACACCTGAACTCCCTGGGGGAGCCTTTACGCAACCCCACACTCAACAGGACTCTGCGTCTTCACTCTTTCCTAACAACCCTAAACATAACCCTAACCGCAACAAGAAGCTGAACCCGAGTTAGACCCGAAAAAACACGTACGGTGCCACTTTCTGCCATCAAAAAGTGCTCTCAGCGGAAGCCTTTGGGTACACCTGAACTCCCTGGGGGAGCCTTTACGCAACCCCACACTCAACAGGACTCTGCGTCTTCACTCTTTCCTAACAACCCTAAACATAACCCTAACCGCAACAAGAAGCTGAACCCGAGTTAGACCCGAAAAAACACGTACGGTGCCACTTTCTGCCATCCAAAAGTGCTCTCAGCGGAAGCCTTTGGGTACACCTGAACTCCCTGGGGGAGCCTTTACGCAACCCCACACTCAACAGGACTCTGCGTCTTCACTCTTTCCTAACAACCCTAAACATAACCCTAACCGCAACAAGAAGCTGAACCCGAGTTAGACCCGAAAAAACACGTACGGTGCCACTTTCTGCCATCAAAAAGTGCTCTCAGCGGAAGCCTTTGGGTACACCTGAACTCCCTGGGGGAGCCTTTACGCAACCCCACACTCAACAGGACTCTGCGTCTTCACTCTTTCCTAACAACCCTAAACATAACCCTAACCGCAACAAGAAGCTGAACCCGAGTTAGACCCGAAAAAACACGTACGGTGCCACTTTCTGCCATCAAAAAGTGCTCTCAGCGGAAGCCTTTGGGTACACCTGAACTCCCTGGGGGAGCCTTTACGCAACCCCACACTCAACAGGACTCTGCGTCTTCACTCTTTCCTAACAACCCTAAACATAACCCTAACCGCAACAAGAAGCTGAACCCGAGTTAGACCCGAAAAAACACGTACGGTGCCACTTTCTGCCATCAAAAAGTGCTCTCAGCGGAAGCCTTTGGGTACACCTGAACTCCCTGGGGGAGCCTTTACGCAACCCCACACTCAACAGGACTCTGCGTCTTCACTCTTTCCTAGCAACCCTAAACATAACCCTAACCGCAACAAGAACCTGAACCCGAGTTAGACCCGAAAAAACACGTACGGTGCCACTTTCTGCCATCAAAAAGTGCTCTCAGCGGAAGCCTTTGGGTACACCTGAACTCCCTGGGGGAGCCTTTACGCAACCCCACACTCAACAGGACTCTGCGTCTTCACTCTTTCCTAACAACCCTAAACATAACCCTAACCGCAACAAGAAGCTGAACCCGAGTTAGACCCGAAAAAACACGTACGGTGCCACTTTCTGCCATCCAAAAGTGCTCTCAGCGGAAGCCTTTGGGTACACCTGAACTCCCTGGGGGAGCCTTTACGCAACCCCACACTCAACAGGACTCTGCGTCTTCACTCTTTCCTAGCAACCCTAAACATAACCCTAACCGCAACAAGAAGCTGAACCCGAGTTAGACCCGAAAAAACACGTACGGTGCCACTTTCTGCCATCCAAAAGTGCTCTCAGCGGAAGCCTTTGGGTACACCTGAACTCCCTGGGGGAGCCTTTACGCAACCCCACACTCAACAGGACTCTGCGTCTTCACTCTTTCCTAGCAACCCTAAACATAACCCTAACCGCAACAAGAAGCTCAACCCACCCGAGTTAGACCCGAAAAAACACGTACGGTGCCACTTTCTGCCATCAAAAAGTGCTCTCAGCGGAAGCCTTTGGGTACACCTGAACTCCCTGGGGGAGCCTTTACGCAACCCCACACTCAACAGGACTCTGCGTCTTCACTCTTTCCTAACAACCCTAAACATAACCCTAACCGCAACAAGAAGCTCAACCCGAGTTAGACCCGAAAAAACACGTACGGTGCCACTTTCTGCCATCAAAAAGTGCTCTCAGCGGAAGCCTTTGGGTACACCTGAACTCCCTGGGGGAGCCTTTACGCAACCCCACACTCAACAGGACTCTGCGTCTTCACTCTTTCCTAACAACCCTAAACATAACCCTAACCGCAACAAGAAGCTGAACCCGAGTTAGACCCGAAAAAACACGTACGGTGCCACTTTCTGCCATCCAAAAGTGCTCTCAGCGGAAGCCTTTGGGTACACCTGAACTCCCTGGGGGAGCCTTTACGCAACCCCACACTCAACAGGACTCTGCGTCTTCACTCTTTCCTAACAACCCTAAACATAACCCTAACCGCAACAAGAAGCTCAACCCGAGTTAGACCCGAAAAAACACGTACGGTGCCACTTTCTGCCATCCAAAAGTGCTCTCAGCGGAAGCCTTTGGGTACACCTGAACTCCCTGGGGGAGCCTTTACGCAACCCCACACTCAACAGGACTCTGCGTCTTCACTCTTTCCTAACAACCCTAAACATAACCCTAACCGGAACAAGAAGCTCAACCCGAGTTAGACCCGAAAAAACACGTACGGTGCCACTTTCTGCCATCAAAAAGTGCTCTCAGCGGAAGCCTTTGGGTACACCTGAACTCCCTGGGGGAGCCTTTACGCAACCCCACACTCAACAGGACTCTGCGTCTTCACTCTTTCCTAGCAACCCTAAACATATCCCTAACTGCAACAAGAAGCTGAACCCGAGTTAGACCCGAAAAAACACGTACGGTGCCACTTTCTGCCATCAAAAAGTGCTCTCAGCGGAAGCCTATGGGTACACCTGAACTCCCTGGGGGAGCCTTTACGCAACCCCACACTCAACAGGACTCTGCGTCTTCACTCTTTCCTAACAACCCTAAACATAACCCTAACCGCAACAAGAAGCTGAACCCGAGTTAGACCCGAAAAAACACGTACGGTGCCACTTTCTGCCATCAAAAAGTGCTCTCAGCGGAAGCCTTTGGGTACACCTGAACTCCCTGGGGGAGCCTTTACGCAACCCCACACTCAACAGGACTCTGCGTCTTCACTCTTTCCTAACAACCCTAAACATAACCCTAACCGCAACAAGAAGCTGAACCCGAGTTAGACCCGAAAAAACACGTACGGTGCCACTTTCTGCCATCAAAAAGTGCTCTCAGCGGAAGCCTTTGGGTACACCTGAACTCCCTGGGGGAGCCTTTACGCAACCCCACACTCAACAGGACTCTGCGTCTTCACTCTTTCCTAACAACCCTAAACATAACCCTAACCGCAACAAGAAGCTGAACCCAAGTTAGACCCGAAAAAACACGTACGGTGCCACTTTCTGCCATCAAAAAGTGCTCTCAGCGGAAGCCTTTGGGTACACCTGAACTCCCTGGGGGAGCCTTTACGCAACCCCACACTCAACAGGACTCTGCGTCTTCACTCTTTCCTAACAACCCTAAACATAACCCTAACCGCAACAAGAAGCTGAACCCGAGTTAGACCCGAAAAAACACGTACGGTGCCACTTTCTGCCATCAAAAAGTGCTCTCAGCGGAAGCCTTTGGGTACACCTGAACTCCCTGGGGGAGCCTTTACGCAACCCCACACTCAACAGGACTCTGCGTCTTCACTCTTTCCTAGCAACCCTAAACATAACCCTAACCGCAACAAGAAGCTGAACCCGAGTTAGACCCGAAAAAACACGTACGGTGCCACTTTCTGCCATCCAAAAGTGCTCTCAGCGGAAGCCTTTGGGTACACCTGAACTCCCTGGGGGAGCCTTTACGCAACCCCACACTCAACAGGACTCTGCGTCTTCACTCTTTCCTAACAACCCTAAACATAACCCTAACCGCAACAAGAAGCTCAACCCGAGTTAGACCCGAAAAAACACGTACGGTGCCACTTTCTGCCATCCAAAAGTGCTCTCAGCGGAAGCCTTTGGGTACACCTGAACTCCCTGGGGGAGCCTTTACGCAACCCCACACTCAACAGGACTCTGCGTCTTCACTCTTTCCTAGCAACCCTAAACATAACCCTAACCGCAACAAGAAGCTGAACCCGAGTTAGACCCGAAAAAACACGTACGGTGCCACTTTCTGCCATCCAAAAGTGCTCTCAGCGGAAGCCTTTGGGTACACCTGAACTCCCTGGGGGAGCCTTTACGCAACCCCACACTCAACAGGACTCTGCGTCTTCACTCTTTCCTAACAACCCTAAACATAACCCTAACCGCAACAAGAAGCTCAACCCGAGTTAGACCCGAAAAAACACGTACGGTGCCACTTTCTGCCATCAAAAAGTGCTCTCAGCGGAAGCCTTTGGGTACACCTGAACTCCCTGGGGGAGCCTTTACGCAACCCCACACTCAACAGGACTCTGCGTCTTCACTCTTTCCTAACAACCCTAAACATAACCCTAACCGCAACAAGAAGCTCAACCCGAGTTAGACCCGAAAAAACACGTACGGTGCCACTTTCTGCCATCAAAAAGTGCTCTCAGCGGAAGCCTTTGGGTACACCTGAACTCCCTGGGGGAGCCTTTACGCAACCCCACACTCAACAGGACTCTGCGTCTTCACTCTTTCCTAACAACCCTAAACATAACCCTAACCGCAACAAGAAGCTGAACCCGAGTTAGACCCGAAAAAACACGTACGGTGCCACTTTCTGCCATCAAAAAGTGCTCTCAGCGGAAGCCTTTGGGTACACCTGAACTCCCTGGGGGAGCCTTTACGCAACCCCACACTCAACAGGACTCTGCGTCTTCACTCTTTCCTAACAACCCTAAACATAACCCTAACCGCAACAAGAAGCTGAACCTGAGTTAGACCCGAAAAAACACGTACGGTGCCACTTTCTGCCATCAAAAAGTGCTCTCAGCGGAAGCCTTTGGGTACACCTGAACTCCCTGGGGGAGCCTTTACGCAACCCCACACTCAACAGGACTCTGCGTCTTCACTCTTTCCTAACAACCCTAAACATAACCCTAACCGCAACAAGAAGCTCAACCCGAGTTAGACCCGAAAAAACACGTACGGTGCCACTTTCTGCCATCAAAAAGTGCTCTCAGCGGAAGCCTTTGGGTACACCTGAACTCCCTGGGGGAGCCTTTACGCAACCCCACACTCAACAGGACTCTGCGTCTTCACTCTTTCCTAACAACCCTAAACATAACCCTAACCGCAACAAGAAGCTGAACCCGAGTTAGACCCGAAAAAACACGTACGGTGCCACTTTCTGCCATCCAAAAGTGCTCTCAGCGGAAGCCTTTGGGTACACCTGAACTCCCTGGGGGAGCCTTTACGCAACCCCACACTCAACAGGACTCTGCGTCTTCACTCTTTCCTAACAACCCTAAACATAACCCTAACCGCAACAAGAAGCTGAACCCGAGTTAGACCCGAAAAAACACGTACGGTGCCACTTTCTGCCATCAAAAAGTGCTCTCAGCGGAAGCCTTTGGGTACACCTGAACTCCCTGGGGGAGCCTTTACGCAACCCCACACTCAACAGGACTCTGCGTCTTCACTCTTTCCTAACAACCCTAAACATAACCCTAACCGCAACAAGAAGCTGAACCCGAGTTAGACCCGAAAAAACACGTACGGTGCCACTTTCTGCCATCAAAAAGTGCTCTCAGCGGAAGCCTTTGGGTACACCTGAACTCCCTGGGGGAGCCTTTACGCAACCCCACACTCAACAGGACTCTGCGTCTTCACTCTTTCCTAACAACCCTAAACATAACCCTAACCGCAACAAGAAGCTGAACCCGAGTTAGACCCGAAAAAACACGTACGGTGCCACTTTCTGCCATCAAAAAGTGCTCTCAGCGGAAGCCTTTGGGTACACCTGAACTCCCTGGGGGAGCCTTTACGCAACCCCACACTCAACAGGACTCTGCGTCTTCACTCTTTCCTAACAACCCTAAACATAACCCTAACCGCAACAAGAAGCTCAACCCGAGTTAGACCCGAAAAAACACGTACGGTGCCACTTTCTGCCATCCAAAAGTGCTCTCAGCGGAAGCCTTTGGGTACACCTGAACTCCCTGGGGGAGCCTTTACGCAACCCCACACTCAACAGGACTCTGCGTCTTCACTCTTTCCTAACAACCCTAAACATAACCCTAACCGCAACAAGAAGCTGAACCCGAGTTAGACCCGAAAAAACACGTACGGTGCCACTTTCTGCCATCCAAAAGTGCTCTCAGCGGAAGCCTTTGGGTACACCTGAACTCCCTGGGGGAGCCTTTACGCAACCCCACACTCAACAGGACTCTGCGTCTTCACTCTTTCCTAACAACCCTAAACATAACCCTAACCGCAACAAGAAGCTGAACCCGAGTTAGACCCGAAAAAACACGTACGGTGCCACTTTCTGCCATCAAAAAGTGCTCTCAGCGGAAGCCTTTGGGTACACCTGAACTCCCTGGGGGAGCCTTTACGCAACCCCACACTCAACAGGACTCTGCGTCTTCACTCTTTCCTAACAACCCTAAACATAACCCTAACCGCAACAAGAAGCTGAACCCGAGTTAGACCCGAAAAAACACGTACGGTGCCACTTTCTGCCATCAAAAAGTGCTCTCAGCGGAAGCCTTTGGGTACACCTGAACTCCCTGGGGGAGCCTTTACGCAACCCCACACTCAACAGGACTCTGCGTCTTCACTCTTTCCTAACAACCCTAAACATAACCCTAACCGCAACAAGAAGCTGAACCCGAGTTAGACCCGAAAAAACACGTACGGTGCCACTTTCTGCCATCCAAAAGTGCTCTCAGCGGAAGCCTTTGGGTACACCTGAACTCCCTGGGGGAGCCTTTACGCAACCCCACACTCAACAGGACTCTGCGTCTTCACTCTTTCCTAACAACCCTAAACAGAACCCTAACCGCAACAAGAAGCTCAACCCGAGTTAGACCCGAAAAAACACGTACGGTGCCACTTTCTGCCATCAAAAAGTGCTCTCAGCGGAAGCCTTTGGGTACACCTGAACTCCCTGGGGGAGCCTTTACGCAACCCCACACTCAACAGGACTCTGCGTCTTCACTCTTTCCTAACAACCCTAAACATAACCCTAACCGCAACAAGAAGCTGAACCCGAGTTAGACCCGAAAAAACACGTACGGTGCCACTTTCTGCCATCAAAAAGTGCTCTCAGCGGAAGCCTTTGGGTACACCTGAACTCCCTGGGGGAGCCTTTACGCAACCCCACACTCAACAGGACTCTGCGTCTTCACTCTTTCCTAGCAACCCTAAACATAACCCTAACCGCAACAAGAAGCTGAACCCGAGTTAGACCCGAAAAAACACGTACGG
This sequence comes from Anser anser, assembly GCF_964211835.1. Lineage (NCBI taxonomy): Eukaryota > Metazoa > Chordata > Aves > Anseriformes > Anatidae > Anser > Anser anser. The sequence continues at coordinate 13,868 of NW_028153638.1, forward strand.
TGCCACTTTCTGCCATCAAAAAGTGCTCTCAGCGGAAGCCTTTGGGTACACCTGAACTCCCTGGGGGAGCCTTTACGCAACCCCACACTCAACAGGACTCTGCGTCTTCACTCTTTCCTAACAACCCTAAACATAACCCTAACCGCAACAAGAAGCTGAACCCGAGTTAGACCCGAAAAAACACGTACGGTGCCACTTTCTGCCATCAAAAAGTGCTCTCAGCGGAAGCCTTTGGGTACACCTGAACTCCCTGGGGGAGCCTTTACGCAACCCCACACTCAACAGGACTCTGCGTCTTCACTCTTTCCTAACAACCCTAAACATAACCCTAACCGCAACAAGAAGCTGAACCCGAGTTAGACCCGAAAAAACACGTACGGTGCCACTTTCTGCCATCCAAAAGTGCTCTCAGCGGAAGCCTTTGGGTACACCTGAACTCCCTGGGGGAGCCTTTACGCAACCCCACACTCAACAGGACTCTGCGTCTTCACTCTTTCCTAACAACCCTAAACATAACCCTAACCGCAACAAGAAGCTCAACCCGAGTTAGACCCGAAAAAACACGTACGGTGCCACTTTCTGCCATCAAAAAGTGCTCTCAGCGGAAGCCTTTGGGTACACCTGAACTCCCTGGGGAGCCTTTACGCAACCCCACACTCAACAGGACTCTGCGTCTTCACTCTTTCCTAACAACCCTAAACATAACCCTAACCGCAACAAGAAGCTGAACCCGAGTTAGACCCGAAAAAACACGTACGGTGCCACTTTCTGCCATCAAAAAGTGCTCTCAGCGGAAGCCTTTGGGTACACCTGAACTCCCTGGGGGAGCCTTTACGCAACCCCACACTCAACAGGACTCTGCGTCTTCACTCTTTCCTAGCAACCCTAAACATAACCCTAACCGCAACAAGAAGCTGAACCCGAGTTAGACCCGAAAAAACACGTACGGTGCCACTTTCTGCCATCCAAAAGTGCTCTCAGCGGAAGCCTTTGGGTACACCTGAACTCCCTGGGGGAGCCTTTACGCAACCCCACACTCAACAGGACTCTGCGTCTTCACTCTTTCCTAACAACCCTAAACATAACCCTAACCGCAACAAGAAGCTCAACCCGAGTTAGACCCGAAAAAACACGTACGGTGCCACTTTCTGCCATCAAAAAGTGCTCTCAGCGGAAGCCTTTGGGTACACCTGAACTCCCTGGGGAGCCTTTACGCAACCCCACACTCAACAGGACTCTGCGTCTTCACTCTTTCCTAGCAACCCTAAACATAACCCTAACCGCAACAAGAAGCTGAACCCGAGTTAGACCCGAAAAAACACGTACGGTGCCACTTTCTGCCATCCAAAAGTGCTCTCAGCGGAAGCCTTTGGGTACACCTGAACTCCCTGGGGGAGCCTTTACGCAACCCCACACTCAACAGGACTCTGCGTCTTCACTCTTTCCTAACAACCCTAAACATAACCCTAACCGCAACAAGAAGCTCAACCCGAGTTAGACCCGAAAAAACACGTACGGTGCCACTTTCTGCCATCAAAAAGTGCTCTCAGCGGAAGCCTTTGGGTACACCTGAACTCCCTGGGGGAGCCTTTACGCAACCCCACACTCAACAGGACTCTGCGTCTTCACTCTTTCCTAACAACCCTAAACATAACCCTAACCGCAACAAGAAGCTCAACCCGAGTTAGACCCGAAAAAACACGTACGGTGCCACTTTCTGCCATCAAAAAGTGCTCTCAGCGGAAGCCTTTGGGTACACCTGAACTCCCTGGGGGAGCCTTTACGCAACCCCACACTCAACAGGACTCTGCGTCTTCACTCTTTCCTAACAACCCTAAACATAACCCTAACCGCAACAAGAAGCTGAACCCGAGTTAGACCCGAAAAAACACGTACGGTGCCACTTTCTGCCATCAAAAAGTGCTCTCAGCGGAAGCCTTTGGGTACACCTGAACTCCCTGGGGGAGCCTTTACGCAACCCCACACTCAACAGGACTCTGCGTCTTCACTCTTTCCTAACAACCCTAAACATAACCCTAACCGCAACAAGAAGCTGAACCTGAGTTAGACCCGAAAAAACACGTACGGTGCCACTTTCTGCCATCAAAAAGTGCTCTCAGCGGAAGCCTTTGGGTACACCTGAACTCCCTGGGGGAGCCTTTACGCAACCCCACACTCAACAGGACTCTGCGTCTTCACTCTTTCCTAACAACCCTAAACATAACCCTAACCGCAACAAGAAGCTCAACCCGAGTTAGACCCGAAAAAACACGTACGGTGCCACTTTCTGCCATCAAAAAGTGCTCTCAGCGGAAGCCTTTGGGTACACCTGAACTCCCTGGGGGAGCCTTTACGCAACCCCACACTCAACAGGACTCTGCGTCTTCACTCTTTCCTAACAACCCTAAACATAACCCTAACCGCAACAAGAAGCTGAACCCGAGTTAGACCCGAAAAAACACGTACGGTGCCACTTTCTGCCATCCAAAAGTGCTCTCAGCGGAAGCCTTTGGGTACACCTGAACTCCCTGGGGGAGCCTTTACGCAACCCCACACTCAACAGGACTCTGCGTCTTCACTCTTTCCTAACAACCCTAAACATAACCCTAACCGCAACAAGAAGCTGAACCCGAGTTAGACCCGAAAAAACACGTACGGTGCCACTTTCTGCCATCAAAAAGTGCTCTCAGCGGAAGCCTTTGGGTACACCTGAACTCCCTGGGGGAGCCTTTACGCAACCCCACACTCAACAGGACTCTGCGTCTTCACTCTTTCCTAACAACCCTAAACATAACCCTAACCGCAACAAGAAGCTGAACCCGAGTTAGACCCGAAAAAACACGTACGGTGCCACTTTCTGCCATCAAAAAGTGCTCTCAGCGGAAGCCTTTGGGTACACCTGAACTCCCTGGGGGAGCCTTTACGCAACCCCACACTCAACAGGACTCTGCGTCTTCACTCTTTCCTAACAACCCTAAACATAACCCTAACCGCAACAAGAAGCTGAACCCGAGTTAGACCCGAAAAAACACGTACGGTGCCACTTTCTGCCATCAAAAAGTGCTCTCAGCGGAAGCCTTTGGGTACACCTGAACTCCCTGGGGGAGCCTTTACGCAACCCCACACTCAACAGGACTCTGCGTCTTCACTCTTTCCTAACAACCCTAAACATAACCCTAACCGCAACAAGAAGCTCAACCCGAGTTAGACCCGAAAAAACACGTACGGTGCCACTTTCTGCCATCCAAAAGTGCTCTCAGCGGAAGCCTTTGGGTACACCTGAACTCCCTGGGGGAGCCTTTACGCAACCCCACACTCAACAGGACTCTGCGTCTTCACTCTTTCCTAACAACCCTAAACATAACCCTAACCGCAACAAGAAGCTGAACCCGAGTTAGACCCGAAAAAACACGTACGGTGCCACTTTCTGCCATCCAAAAGTGCTCTCAGCGGAAGCCTTTGGGTACACCTGAACTCCCTGGGGGAGCCTTTACGCAACCCCACACTCAACAGGACTCTGCGTCTTCACTCTTTCCTAACAACCCTAAACATAACCCTAACCGCAACAAGAAGCTGAACCCGAGTTAGACCCGAAAAAACACGTACGGTGCCACTTTCTGCCATCAAAAAGTGCTCTCAGCGGAAGCCTTTGGGTACACCTGAACTCCCTGGGGGAGCCTTTACGCAACCCCACACTCAACAGGACTCTGCGTCTTCACTCTTTCCTAACAACCCTAAACATAACCCTAACCGCAACAAGAAGCTGAACCCGAGTTAGACCCGAAAAAACACGTACGGTGCCACTTTCTGCCATCAAAAAGTGCTCTCAGCGGAAGCCTTTGGGTACACCTGAACTCCCTGGGGGAGCCTTTACGCAACCCCACACTCAACAGGACTCTGCGTCTTCACTCTTTCCTAACAACCCTAAACATAACCCTAACCGCAACAAGAAGCTGAACCCGAGTTAGACCCGAAAAAACACGTACGGTGCCACTTTCTGCCATCAAAAAGTGCTCTCAGCGGAAGCCTTTGGGTACACCTGAACTCCCTGGGGGAGCCTTTACGCAACCCCACACTCAACAGGACTCTGCGTCTTCACTCTTTCCTAACAACCCTAAACATAACCCTAACCGCAACAAGAAGCTGAACCCGAGTTAGACCCGAAAAAACACGTACGGTGCCACTTTCTGCCATCAAAAAGTGCTCTCAGCGGAAGCCTTTGGGTACACCTGAACTCCCTGGGGGAGCCTTTACGCAACCCCACACTCAACAGGACTCTGCGTCTTCACTCTTTCCTAACAACCCTAAACATAACCCTAACCGCAACAAGAAGCTGAACCCGAGTTAGACCCGAAAAAACACGTACGGTGCCACTTTCTGCCATCAAAAAGTGCTCTCAGCGGAAGCCTTTGGGTACACCTGAACTCCCTGGGGGAGCCTTTACGCAACCCCACACTCAACAGGACTCTGCGTCTTCACTCTTTCCTAGCAACCCTAAACATAACCCTAACCGCAACAAGAAGCTGAACCCGAGTTAGACCCGAAAAAACACGTACGGTGCCACTTTCTGCCATCAAAAAGTGCTCTCAGCGGAAGCCTTTGGGTACACCTGAACTCCCTGGGGGAGCCTTTACGCAACCCCACACTCAACAGGACTCTGCGTCTTCACTCTTTCCTAACAACCCTAAACATAACCCTAACCGCAACAAGAAGCTGAACCCGAGTTAGACCCGAAAAAACACGTACGGTGCCACTTTCTGCCATCAAAAAGTGCTCTCAGCGGAAGCCTTTGGGTACACCTGAACTCCCTGGGGGAGCCTTTACGCAACCCCACACTCAACAGGACTCTGCGTCTTCACTCTTTCCTA
>NW_028153637.1:0-73409 GCF_964211835.1 Anser anser
CCCCATAACCACTCTGTTTCCCCCCAACCCCCCCATATCCTCCCCAGCCCCCCCACATTGCCCCCTCAAACCCCCATACTCCCCCTGTCCCCCCCAAATCCCCACAAACCTCCTATATCCCACAAAAAATCTTCCCAGACCCCCCATATCCCCCCTAAATCCTCCCCAAATCGCCCCCATATTCCCCCCGAACCCCCCATATCTGCCCCCCATACTCCCCCATATCTGCCCCCAAACCCCTCATACCCCCCTATAACCCACCCAAAATGCCCATATGCCCCCCCAATGCCCGTTTCCCCCCGTAACCCCCCATATCCCCCCCCATAATGCCCCATATCTGCCCCCAAATCCCCATTTCCCCCCACATCCCCACCCAAATCCTCCTATATCCCACCCATATCCACCACATACCCCCCCCAAACCCCCACATCCCTCCATATCTCCCCCCAATATCCCCCCCAAATCCCCATATCCTTCCCCGAAATCCACAGGACGCACCATATGGCCCCATATCTGCCCCCAAACCCCTCTTCCCTCCCTAAATCCCCCCCCCAAAATTGCCCAAGCCCCCATATCCCCCCCAAATCCCATTTCCCCCTACATTCCCCCCAAATCTCTACATCCCTCCCAAAATCGCCATATGCCCCCAAATCCCCATATGCTCCCACACGCCCGTTCCCGCCCCATAACCGCCCCAGAATCCCCCAAACCCCCCATACCCCCCCCAAATCCCCATATCCACCCCCCATGCCAATTTCTCCCCCCGTAACCCCCCCCAAAATCCTCCCCCAAAATCCTCATACCCCCCCATACGGCCGCATATCTGCCCCCAAACTCCTCATACCCACCCCAAATCCCCCCATATCCCCCCCATATCGCACCCAAATCCCCCCCATATCCCCATAAGTTCCCTATTTCCCCCCCAACCCCCCCATACCCTCCCTAGCCCTCCCACATTCCCCGCTCAAACCCCCATACTCCCCCCATCTCCCCCCCCATATTCCCCCCGAACCCCCCATATCTTCTCCCCATACTCCCCATATCCCCCCCATACGGCCCCATATCTCCCCCAAACCCCTCATACCCCCCCATAACCCACCCAAAATGCCCATATGCCCACCCAATGCCCATTTCCCCCCCTGTAACCCCCCATATCCCCCCCATAATGCCCCATATCTGACCCCAAATCCCCATTTCCCCCCCAAATACCCCCCTGATATTCCCCCCCAAACCCCACATCTCTCCATATCTCCCCCGAAAATCCCCATGACGCCCCATACGGCCCCATATCTGCCCCCAAACCCCTCATATCCCCCAATGCCCCCCCAAATTACCCCCAACCCCCCCCATATCCTCCCCAGCCCCCCCACAGTCCGCCCTCAAACCCCCATACTCCCCCTTATGTCCCCCCCAAATGCCCGCAAACCTCCTATATCCCCCCAAAATCTTCCCAAATCCCCCCCATATCTGCCTCCCATATGGCCCCATATCTGCCCCCAAACCCCTCTTCCCCCCCCACAAATCCCCCCCATATCCCCCCCAAAATTGCCCCAAACCCCCATAACCCTCTCAAACCCATTTCCCCCTACATCCCCCCAAAATTCCCGCATATGCCCCCAAAATCGCCATATGCCCCCAAATCCCCATATGCTCCCACACGCCCATTCCCGCCCCATAACCCCCCCAGAATCCCCCAAACCCCCCATACCCCCCCCCCCAAATCCCCATATCCACCCCCCGATGCCAATTTCCCCCCCATATCCTCCCCCAAATCCCTATATCCTCCCCCAAAATCCCCATACCCCCCATATGGCCCCTTATCTGCCCCCAAACCCCTCATACCCCCCCCCAAATCCCCATATCGCTCCCCAAAATCCCAATTTCCCCCCGCCATCCCCCCCTAAACCGCCATACACGCCCCACATCCCCCCCCGGACCCCCCCATAGTCCCCCAAATTCCCCCTATAGCCCCCCCAAATCCCCTGTATAGCCCCCACATCCCCACACCAAACCCCATACCCCCACATCCCCCCCCCAAATCCCCATATGCCCCCATACGGCCCCCATATCCCTCCCCAAAATCCCAATTTCCCCCCTATAGCTCCCCCAGACCCCCACATCCCCCTCAAATCCCCATACCCCCCGCATACGGCCCGAAATCCCCCCCATATCCCCCCTGAATCCCCCCAAATCCTTCCATACTCCCCCCCAGCCCCCCCTCACCCCCCCTCTCCCCCCAGATCCGCGACCTCCTGTGCCCGGGGGGCCCTCCCCTGCGCATCCTCCAGGCCCGGGGGCGCCCCCCCGAGGTGCGGGGCCTCACCCGCCTCCCCCTGGGCCCCCCCCCGGCCCCCGCCCTCCTGGCGGCCTCGCTGGGCGCCCGCCGCCGCGCCGCCCCCACCCTCCTCAACGCCTCGTCCAGCCGGGGCCACCTGGTGCTGTGGGTGCGCTGCGACCCCCCCGGGACCCCCCCGGCACCCGGGGGTGCCCCCCCCCCCACCTTGACCTTGGCCGACCTGGCGGGGCTGGAAGACCCCCGGCGCAGCGGGGCTGGGGGGGTTCGCCTGCGCGAGGGGGGGGCCACCAACGCCTCGCTGGGGGTGCTGCGGAGGGTGCTGGGGGCGCTGCGGCGGGGGGGGCGCCCCCCCCTCCGCGAGAGCCGCCTCACCCGCCTGCTGGTGGGGGCGCCGCGCCCCCCCGGCCCCCCCCTCCTGCTCCTCCTCCTCGCCCTCTGCCCCCGCCCCCCCGGGCGCCCCCAGGCCCGCCGAGCCCTCAGCTTCGCCCGGGGGGTGCGCCGGGTGCCCCCCCCCCCCGTGGGGGATGAGGGGGGAGGTGAGTTATTTGGGGGGGGGGGGGCAGGGGTTGGGGTTATGGGGGTGTGGGTGTTGGGGGGGGTATCATGGGGATGGGGGCGTCCGGGGAGGGGGGTTGGGAGCTATGGGGGAGGGATGAGGGGGCATCAAGGGGGTGGGGGGGATTGGGGGGGGCTTTTGGGGGGGGTTGGGAGTGTTATGGGGGGGTTGGGGGGCTGTGGGGGGGGGGTTATGGGAGGGTTGGGGGAGCTATGGGGAGGGGTGGGGGGTTATGGGGGGGCAGGGGGGGTTGGGGGGCTCTGGGGAGGGGTGGGGAGAGCTTGGGGGGACTCTGGGAGGGACGGGGGGAGCTGGGGGATTTTGGGGGGGCTTTGGGGAGGGGTGGGGGGCACTGGGGGGTTATGGGGAGGGGTGGGGTGGACACACGAGGAGGAAGGGGGGAGCATGGGACATGGGGGGGGCACTGGGGGGGGATGTGGGACGGGGGGGGATGCAGGGGGGCTATTTGGCACCCCCTGATCCCCCCCCTCCCCCCCCAGATAACACCGTTGCCAGCGACGCCCCGGAGCCCAGGTAGGGATTTGGGGACATTGGGGGGGGGGGGCGGTGGACACGGGGGTGGCACGGGCCCCCTGTGACCCCCTCTTCCCTGTCCCCCCCCCCCCCACAGGTCCCCCACGCCCCCCCCGGAGGACCAGGCCCTGCAGCGCTGGCTGGAGGACGCTGAGAACACGCTGCAGGTGACACGGGGAGGGGACAGGGGGACACGGGGCGGGGGGTGACAACACCAGCACCCCACCGGGGGGGGGGCACCCGTGGGTGCTCACCTCCCTCCCCCCCACAGAGGCTGAAGAAGCGGCGCCCACCCCCCTCCCCTCCACCTCCGCCTCCTCCTCCTCCGGGTACGGTGGTCCCCCAAAGTGTCCCCTCCCCCCCCAAAGTGTCCCCCCCGTCCCCAAATGTCCCCTCCCCCCCCAAAGCGTCCCCCCCCGTCCCCAAATGTCCCCCCCCATGACGCTTTGTCCCACAGGCGCCCCCTCCCCGGCCTCCCTGGTGGTGCTGCGGCGGCGGCAGAAGGTGGGTCCCTGGGTGGGAGGGTGTGACACACGTGGGGGGGGTCCATTTGTGCCCCCCCCCGCTCAGTGTCCCCTGCTGTCCCCAGGGCTGTCCCCAGTGGGAGGCGGTGGCCGCCCCCCGGCTGGAGGCGGGGGTCCGGGCCCACGTCCTGCGGGCGCTCAACGGGGGGGACCCGGCGCAGCTGCGGGGGCTGGGGCCCCGCCGGGGGGGGCGCGTCCACGCCTGGCGCCAGGAGCACGGCCCCTTCCGCACGGTCAGTGCCTGTCACCTCCCCGCTGTCACCCCCCTCCCCGCTGTCACCCCCCGTGTCTTCTTGTCACCTCCCCGGGTCACCTTGTGTCACCCTCGGTGTGTCACCTGTTGTCACCCTGTGCCACCCCTGGGTGTCCCCTGCCATGTCCCATGTCACCCTGTGCCACCCCTGGGTGTCCCCTGGTATGCCCCGTGTCACGGTGTCACCTCCCAGTGTCCCTATGCGTGTCCCACGCCCCCCCTGGGTGTCCCCTGCCATGTCCCACGTCACCGTGTCACCTCCCAGTGTCCCATGCCACCCCCGGGTGTCCCCTGGCGTGTCCCATGCCACCCTGTGCCACTCTAGGTGTCCCCTGGCATGCCCCGCGTCACCCCGCGCCAACCCACCGGGGCACCCAGTGTCCCTGCCACCCCCCCGCCCCGTGCTGTCCAAAGGGCCACCCCCGGGTGCCCCTGTCCCCACGGGTGCCCCTGTCCCCGCAGGTGGAGGACCTGGCGGCGGTGCCCGGCTTCTCGGCGGCGCAGGTGGCCACGCTGCTGCAGGTGAGCAGGGACGCGGGGCTGGGGGACAGCGGCCACGCAGGGGCCACGCGGGCGTGGCGGGGGCGCCACGGCGGTGACGCGGTGCCCCTCTCCGCAGGCCAATGTCCCCGCTGCCCTGGGGACAGCCCCGTCGTTGTCCCCCGGACCCCAATAAACAGCCGCGAACGCCGACCCCGCCTGGCTGCGTGCGCGTGGGGGCGGGGACAAGGGGAGGGGCTCCTGGAGGTGAGACGAGGCGATTGGCCGGGTGGGGGGGGGGGTGGGGTTTCCTGGTGCCCTCCTTCTCAAGGTGACCTCGTGCCACCCAGGTGGGCCCAAGCTCAGTAGGTGGCCCTCAGCCACCAAGGTGTCCCCAAGCCGAGGAGGTGACCCCAAGCTACCAAGGTGTCCTTGTGCCACCAAGATGTCCCCAAACCAAGGAGGTGGCCCTGAGCTGCCAAGGAGGTGGCCCCAAGCAAAGGAGGTGACCTCCAAGCCACCAAGGTGACCCCAAGCCAAGGAGGTGGCCCTGAGCCACCAAGGTGTCCCCAGGCTGAGGAGGTGACCCCTGAGCTGCCAAGGGGGTGGCCCCAAGCAAAGGAGGTGACCTCCAAGCCACCAAGGTGTTCCCAAGCCACTAAGGTGACCCCTGTGCCACTAAGGTGACCCCTGAGCCACCAAGGTGTCCCCAAGCCAAGGAGGTGACCCCAAGGTTCCAAGGTGATACAAAGGAGGTGATCCCAAGCCACCAAGGTGTCCCCAAACCAAGGAGGTGACACCGAGCAACCAAGATGTCCTGAAGCGAAGGAGGTGACCCCAAGCCACCAAGGTGGCCACCAAGGTGACCTCTGAGACAAGGAGGGGACCCCAAGCCACCAAGGTGTCCCCAAGCCGAGGGGGTGACCCCAAGGTTCCAAGGTAACACAGAGGTGACCCCTGATCCACCAAGGTGACCCCAAGCCAAGGAGGTGACCCTGAGCCACCAAGGAGATGACCCCAAGCTAAGAAGGTGACCCCAAGCACCAAGATGACCCCAAGCCACCAAGGTGACGCCTGAGACAAGGAGGTGACCCCAAGCCGCCAAGGAGGTGACCCAAGGTTCCAAGATGATGCCAAGCCACAAAGGTGTCTCCAAGCCAAGGAGGTGACCCCAAGGTTCCAGGATGACCCCAAGCCATGGAGGTGACCCCAAGCCACCAAGGTGTCCCCAAGCCAACGATGTGACCCCAAGCCACCAAGGTGGCCACCAAGGTTACTCCTGAGACAAGGAGGTGACCCCAACCCACCAAGGTGTCCCCAAGCCAAGGGGGTGACCCCAAGGTTCCAAGGTGATACAAAGGAGGTGACCCTGAGCAACCAAGGTGTCCCCATGCCCAGGAGGTGACCCCAAGGTTCCAAGATGACCCCAAGCCACCAAGGTGTCCCCAAGCCAAGGAGGTGACCCCAAGCCACCAAGGTGGCCACCAAGGTTACCCCTGAGACAAGGAGTTGACCCCAAGCCACCAAGGTGTCCCCAAGCCAAGGAGGTGACCCCAAACCACCAAGGTGGCCACCAAGGTTACCCCTGAGACAAGGAGGTGACCCCAAGCCACCAAGGTGTCCCCAAGCCAAGGAGGTGACCCCAAGTTTCCAAGGTGATACAAAGGATGTGACCCTGAGCAACCAAGATGTCCCCAAGCCAAGGAGGTGACCCCAAGCACCAAGATGACCCCTGAGACAAGGAGGTGACCCCAAGCCACCAAGGTGTCCCCAAGCCGAGGGGGCGACCCCAAGGTTCCAAGGTGGTACAAAGGAGGTGACCCTGAGCAACCAAGGTGTCCCCAAGCAACCAAGGTGTCCCCAAGTCGAGGAGGTGACCCCGAGCAACCAAGGTGTCCTGAAGCGAAGGAGGTGACCCCAAGCCACCAAGGTGTCCTTGTGCCACCAAGATGTCCCCAAGCTGAGGAGGTGACCCCTGAGCTGCCAAGGAGGTGGCCCCAAGCAAAGGAGGTAACCTCCAAGCCACCAAGGTGTTCCCAAGCCACTAAGATGACCCCTGAGACAAGGAGGTGACCTCAGGGCACCAAGGTGTCCCCAAGACAAGGAGGTGGCCACCAAGGTTACCCCTGAGACAAGGAGGTGACCCCAGGGCACCAAGATGTCCCCAAGCCAAGGAGGTGGCCACCAAGGTTACCCCTGAGACAAGGAGGTGACCCCAAGCCACCAAGGTGTCCCCAAGCCAAGGAGGTGGCCACCAAGGTTACCCCTGAGACAAGGAGGTGACCCCAAGCCACCAAGGAGGTGACCCAAGGTTCCAAGATGATGCCAAGCCACCAAGGTGTCCCCAAGCCAAGGAGCTGACCCCAAGCCACCAAGGTGGCCACCAATGTTACCCCTGAGACAAGGAGGTGACCCCAAGCCACCAAGGTGTCCCCAACCCAAGCGGGGGGCCCCAAGGTTCCAAGGTGTCCCCAGGATGAGGAGGTGACCCCAAGGTTCCAAGGTGATACAAAGGAGGTGACCCTGAGCAACCAAGGTGTCCCCAAGCCAAGGAGGTGACCCTAAGGTTCCAAGATGACCCCAAGCCACAAAGGTGTCTCCAAGCCAAGGAGGTGACCCCAAGGTTCCATGGTGATACAAAAGAGGTGATCCCTGTGCACTAAGGTGTCCCCAAACCAAGGAGGTCACCCCGAGCAACCAAGATGTCCCCAAGCCAAGGAGGTGACCCCAAGCACCAAGATGACCCCAAGCCACCAAGGTGACCCATGAGAGAAGGAGGTGACCCCAAGCCACCAAGGTGTCCCCAAGCCAAGGAGGTGGCCACCAAGGTTACCCCTGAGACAAGGAGGTGACCCCAAGCCACCAAGGTGTCCCCAAGCCAAGGAGGTGGCCACCAAGGTTACCCCTGAGACAAGGAGGTGACCCCAAGCCGCCAAGGAGGTGACCCAAGGTTCCAAGATGATGCCAAGCCACCAAGGTGTCCCCAAGCCAAGGAGGTTACCCCAAGCCACCAAGGTGGCCACCAATGTTACCCCTGAGACAAGGAGGTGTCCCCAAGCCACCAAGGTGTCCCCAAGCCGAGGAGGTGACCCCGAGCAACCAAGGTGTCCTTGTGCCACCAAGATGTCCCCAAGCTGAGGAGGTGACCCCTGAGCTGCCAAGGAGGTGGCCCCAAGCAAAGGAGGTGACCTCCAAGCCACCAAGGTGTTCCCAAGCCACTAAGATGACCCCTGAGACAAGGAGGTGACCCCAAGCCACCAAGGTGTCCCCAAGCCAAGGAGGTGACCCCAAGGTTCCATGGTGATACAAAGGAGGTGATCCCAGGGCACCAAGGTGTCTCCAAGCCAAGGAGGTCACCCCGAGCAACCAAGATGTCCCCAAGCCAAGGAGGTGACCCCAAGCCACCAAGGTGTCCCCTGAGCTGCCAAGGAGGTGGCCCCAAGCAAAGGAGGTGACCTCCAAGCCACCAAGGTGGCCCCAAGCCAAGGAAGTGACTCTGAGCCACCAAGGTGTCCCCCAAGCCAAGGAGGTGACCCCAAGGTTCCAAGGTGATACAAAAGAAGTGACCCTGAGCAACCAAGATGACTCCAAGCCACCAAGGTGACCCCTGAGACAAGGAGGTGACCCCAAGCCACCAAGGTGTCCCCAAGCCAAGGAGGTGGCCACCGAGGTTACCCCTGAGACAAGGAGGTGACCCCAAGCCACCAAGGTGTCCCCAAGCCAAGGAGGTGACCCCAAGTTTCCAAGGTGATACAAAGGAGGTTACCCTGAGCAACCAAGATGTCCCCAAGCCAAGGAGGTGACCCCAAGCACCAAGATGACCCCTGAGACAAGGAGGTGACCCCAAGCCACCAAGGTGTTCCCAAGCCGAGGGGGTGACCCCAAGGTTCCAAGGTGGTACAAAGGAGATGACCCCTGAGCCACCAAGGTGTCCCCAAGCCACCAAGGTTTCCCCAAGCCGAGGAGGTGACCCCGAGCAACCAAGGTGTCCTTGTGCCACCAAGATGTCCCCAAGTAGGTGACCCATGAGCTGCCAAGGAGGTGGCGCCAAGCAAAGGAGGTGACCTCCAAGCCACCAAGGTGTTCCCAAGCCACTAAGATGACCCCTGAGACAAGGAGATGACCCCAAGCCACCAAGGTGTCCCCAAGCCAAGGAGGTGGCCACCAAGGTTACCCCTGAGACAAGGAGGTGACCCCAAGCCGCCAAGGAGGTGACCCAAGGTTCCAAGATGACGCCAAGCCACAAAGGTGTCTCCAAGCCAAGGAGGTGACCCCAAGGTTCCATGGTGATACAAAGGAGGTGATCCCAGGGCACCAAGGTGTCCCCAAGCCACCAAGGTGTCCCCAAGCCGAGGAGGTGATCCCAAGCCACCAAGGTGTCCCCTGAGCTGCCAAGGAGGTGGCCCCAAGCAAAAGAGGTGACCTCCAAGCCACCAAGGTGTTCCCAAGCCACTAAGATGACCCCTGAGACAAGGAGGTGACCTCAGGGCACCACGGTGTCCCCAAGCCAAGGAGGTTGCCACCAAGGTTACCCCTGAGATAAGGAGGTGACCCCAAGCCGCCAAGGTGTCCCCAAGCGAAGGAGGTGACCCCAAGCCACCAAGGTGGCCACCAAGGTTACCCCTGATACAAGGAGGTGACCCCAAGCCACCAAGGTGTCCCCAAGCCAAGAAGGTGACCCGAAGGTTCCAAGATGACCCCAAGCCACCAAGGTGTCTCCAAGATAAAGGAGGTGACCCCAAGGTTCCATGGTGATACAAAGAAGGTAATCCCAGGGTATCAAGGTGTCCCCAAAACAAGGAGGTCACCCCGAGCAACCAAGATGTCCCCAAGCCAAGGAGGTGACCCCAAGCACCAAGATGACCCCAAGACACCAAGGTGACCCCTGAGACAAGGAGGTGACCCCAAGCCACCAAGGTGTCCCCAAGCCAAGGGGGTGACCCCAAAGTTCCAAGGTGTCCCCAGGCTGAGGAGGTGACCCCAAGGTTCCAAGGTGATACAAAGGAGGTTACCCTGAGCAACCAAGATGTCCCCAAGCCAAGGAGGTGACCCCAAGGTTCCAAGATGACCCCAAGCCACCAAGGTGTCCCCAAGCCAAGGAGGTGACCCCAAGCCACCAAGGTAGCCACCAAGGTGACCCCTGAGACAAGGAGGTGACCCCAAGCCACCAAGGTGTCCCCAAGCCAAGGAGGTGACCCCAAGGTTCCAAGGTGATAAAAAGGACATGACCCTGAGCAACCAAGATGTCCCCAAGCCAAGGAGGTGACCCCAAGCACCAAGATGACCCCTGAGACAAGGAGGTGACCCCAAGCCACCAAGGTGTCCCCAAGCCGAGGGGGTGACCCCAAGGTTCCAAGGTGGTACAAAGGAGATGACCCCTGAGCCACCAAGGTGTCCCCAAGCCACCAAGGTGTCCCCAAGCCGAGGAGGTGACCCCGAGCAACCAAGGTGTCCTTGTGCCACCAAGATGTCCCCAAGCTGAGGAGGTGACCCCTGAGCTGCCAAGGAGGTGGCCCCAAGCAAAGGAGGTGACCTCCAAGCCACCAAGGTGTTCCCAAGCTACTAAGATGACCCCTGAGACAAGGAGGTGACCCCAAGCCACCAAGGTGTCCCCAAGCCAAGGAGGTGACCCCAAGGTTCCATGGTGATACAAAGGAGGTGATCCCAGGGCACCAAGGTGTCTCCAAGCCAAGGAGGTCACCCCGAGCAACCAAGATGTCCCCAAGCCAAGGAGGTGACCCCAAGCCACCAAGGTGTCCCCTGAGCTGCCAAGGAGGTGGCCCCAAGCAAAGGAGGTGACCTCCAAGCCACCAAGGTGGCCCCAAGCCAAGGAAGTGACTCTGAGCCACCAAGGTGTCCCCCAAGCCAAGGAGGTGACCCCAAGGTTCCAAGGTGATACAAAAGAGGTGACCCTGAGCAACCAAGATGACTCCAAGCCACCAAGGTGACCCCTGAGACAAGGAGGTGACCCCAAGCCACCAAGGTGTTTCTAAGCCAAGGAGGTGGCCACCAAGGTTACCCCTGAGACAAGGAGGTGACCCCAAGCCACCAAGGTGTCCCCAAGCCAAGGAGGTGACCCCAAGTTTCCAAGGTGATACAAAGGAGGTTACCCTGAGCAACCAAGATGTCCCCAAGCCAAGGAGGTGACCCCAAGCACCAAGATGACCCCTGAGACAAGGAGGTGTCCCCAAGCCACCAAGGTTTCCCCAAGCCGAGGAGGTGACCCCGAGCAACCAAGGTGTCCTTGTGCCACCAAGATGTCCCCAAGCTGAGGAGGTGACCCCTGAGCTGCCAAGGAGGGTGCGCCAAGCAAAGGAGGTGACCTCCAAGCCACCAAGGTGTTCCCAAGCCACTAAGATGACCCCTGAGACAAGGAGGTGACCCCAAGCCACCAAGGTGTCCCCAAGCCAAGGAGGTGGCCACCAAGGTTACCCCTGAGACAAGGAGGTGACCCCAAGCCGCCAAGGAGGTGACCCAAGGTTCCAAGATGACGCCAAGCCACCAAGGTGTCTCCAAGCCAAGGAGGTGACCCCAAGGTTCCATGGTGATACAAAGGAGGTGATCCCAGGGCACCAAGGTGTCCCCAAACCAAGGAGGTCACCCTGAGCAACCAAGATGTCCCCAAGCCAAGGAGGTGACCCCGAGTACCAAGATGACCCCAAGCCGCAAAGGTGACCCCTGAGACAAGGAGGTGACCCCAAGCCACCAAGGTGTCCCCAAGCCAAGGAGGTGACCCAAGGTTCCAAGATGACCCCAAGCCACCAAGGTGTCTCCAAGCCAAGGAGGTGACCCCAAGGTTCCATGGTGATACAAAAGAGGTGATCCCAGGACACCAAGGTGTCCCCAAACCAAGGAGGTCACACCGAGCAACCAAGATGTCCCCAAGCCAAGGAGCTGACCCCACGCACCAAGATGACCCCAAGCCACCAAGGTGACCCCTGAGACAAGGAGGTGTCCCCAAGCCACCAAGGTGTCCCCAAGCCAAGGAGGTGACCCAAGATTCCAAGATGACCCCAAGCCACCAAGGTGTCTCCAAGCCAAGGAGGTGACCCCAAGCCACCAAGGTGTCCCCAAGCCAAGGAGGTGACCCCAAGCCACCAAGGTGGCCACCAAGGTTACCCCTGAGACAAGGAGGTGACCCCAAGCCACCAAGGTGTCCCCAAGCCAAGGAGGTGACCCCAAGGTTCCAAGGTGATACAAAGGAGGTGACCCTGGGCAACCAAGATGTCCCCAAGCCAAGGAGGTGATCCCAAGCACCAAGATGACCCCTGAGACAAGGAGGTGACTCCGAGCCACCAAGGTGTCCCCAGGCTGAGGAGGTGCCCCCAAGGTTCCAAGATGACCCCACGCAACCAAGGTGTCTCCAAGCAAGGAGGTGGCCCCAAGGCGCCAAGGTGATACAAAGGAGGTGACCCTGTGCAATCAAGATGTCCCCAAGCCAAGGAGGTGACCCCAAGCACCAAGATGACCCCTGAGACAAGGAGGTGACCCCAAGGATCCAAGGTGATACAAAGGAGGTGACCCTGTGCAACCAAGATGTCCCCAAGCCAAGGAGGTCCCCAAGCACCAAGATGACCCCTGAGACAAGGAGGTGACCCCAAGCCACCAAGATGTCCCCAAGCCGAGGAGGTGACCCCAAGCAACCAAGGTGTCCTTGTGCCACCAAGATGTCCCCAAGCTGAGGAGGTGACCCCAAGCAAAGGAGGTAACCTCCAAGCCACCAAGGTGTTCCCAAGCCAAGGAGGTGACCCCAAGCCACCAAGGTGGCCACCAAGGTTACCCCTGAGACAAGGAGGTGACCCCAAGCCACCAAGGTGTCCCCAAGCCGAGGGGGTGACCCCAAGGTTCCAAGGTGGTACAAAGGAGATGACCCCTGAGCCACCAAGGTGTCCCCAAGCCACCAAGGTGTCCCCAAGCCGAGGAGGTGACCCCGAGCAACCAAGGTGTCCTTGTGCCACCAAGATGTCCCCAAGCTGAGGAGGTGACCCCTGAGCTGCCAAGGAGGTGGCCCCAAGCAAAGAAGGTAACCTCCAAGCCACCAAGGTGTTCCCAAGCCACTAAGATGACCCCTGAGACAAGGAGGTGACCCCAAGCCACCAAGGTGTCCCCAAGCCAAGGAGGTGGCCACCAAGGTTACCCCTGATACAAGGAGGTGACCCCAAGCCGCCAAGGAGGTGACCCAAGGTTCCAAGATGACGCCAAGACACAAAGGTGTCCCCAAGCCAAGGAGGTGACCCCAAGCACCAAGATGACTCCAAGCCACCAAGGTGACCCCTGAGACAAGGAGGTGACCCCAAGCCACCAAGGTGTTTCTAAGCCAAGGAGGTGGCCACCAAGGTTACCCCTGAGACAAGGAGGTGACCCCAAGCCACCAAGGTGTGCCCAAGCCAAGGAGGTGACCCCAAGTTTCCAAGGTGATACAAAGGAGGTTACCCTGAGCAACCAAGATGTCCCCAAGCCAAGGAGGTGACCCCAAGCACCAAGATGACCCCTGAGACAAGGAGGTGACCCCAAGCCACCAAGGTGTCCCCAAGCCGAGGGGGTGACCCCAAGGTTCCAAGGCGGTACAAAGGAGATGACCCCTGAGCCACCAAGGTGTCCCCAAGCCACCAAGGTTTCCCCAAGCCGAGGAGGTGACCCCGAGCAACCAAGGTGTCCGTGTGCCACCAAGATGTCCCCAAGCTGAGGAGGTGACCCCTGAGCTGCCAAGGAGGTGGCGCCAAGCAAAGGAGGTAACCTCCAAGCCACCAAGGTGTTCCCAAGCCACTAAGATAACCCCTGAGACAAGGAGGTGACCCCAAGCCACCAAGGTGTCCCCAAGCCAAGGATGTGGCCACCAAGGTTACCCCTGAGACAAGGAGGTGACCCCAAGCCGCCAAGGAGGTGACCCAAGGTTCCAAGATGACGCCAAGCCACAAAGGTGTCTCCAAGCCAAGGAGGTGACCCCAAGGTTCCATGGTGATACAAAGGAGGTGATCCCAGGGCACCAAGGTGTCCCCAAACCAAGGAGGTCACCCTGAGCAACCAAGATGTCCCCAAGCCAAGGAGGTGACCCCGAGTACCAAGATGACCCCAAGCCGCAAAGGTGACCCCTGAGACAAGGAGGTGACCCCAAGCCACCAAGGTGTCCCCAAGCCAAGGAGGTGACCCAAGGTTCCAAGATGACCCCAAGCCACCAAGGTGTCTCCAAGCCAAGGAGGTGACCCCAAGGTTCCATGGTGATACAAAAGAGGTGATCCCAGGACACCAAGATGTCCCCAAACCAAGGAGGTCACACCGAGCAACCAAGATGTCCCCAAGCCAAGGAGCTGACCCCAAGCACCAAGATGACCCCAAGCCACCAAGGTGACCCCTGAGACAAGGAGGTGTCCCCAAGCCACCAAGGTGTCCCCAAGCCAAGGAGGTGACCCAAGGTTCCAAGATGACCCCAAGCCACCAAGGTGTCTCCAAGCCAAGGAGGTGACCCCAAGCCACCAAGGTGTCCCCAAGCCAAGGAGGTGACCCCAAGCCACCAAGGTGGCCACCAAGGTTACCCCTGAGACAAGGAGGTGACCCCAAGCCACCAAGGTGTCCCCAAGCCAAGGAGGTGACCCCAAGGTTCCAAGGTGATACAAAGGAGGTGACCCTGGGCAACCAAGATGTCCCCAAGCCAAAGAGGTGATCCCAAGCACCAAGATGACCCCTGAGACAAGGAGGTGACTCCGAGCCACCAAGGTGTCCCCAGGCTGAGGAGGTGCCCCCAAGCAAAGGAGGTGACCTCCAAGCCACCAAGGTGTTCCCAAGCCACTAAGATGACCCCTGAGACAAGGAGGTGACCCCAAGCCACCAAGGTGTCCCCAAGCCAAGGAGGTGGCCACCAAGGTTACTCCTGGGACAAGGAGGTGACCCCAAGCCGCCAAGGAGGTGACCCCAAGGTTCCAAGATGACGCCAAGCCACAAAGGTGTCTCCAAGCCAAGGAGGTGACCCCAAGGTTCCATGGTGATACAAAGGAGGTGATCCCAGGGCACCAAGGTGTCCCCAAGCCAAGGAGGTGGCCACCAAGGTTACCCCTGAGACAAGGAGGTGACCCCAAGTCACCAAGGTGTCCCCAAGCCAAGGAGGTGACCCAAGGTTCCAAGATGACCCCAAGCCACCAAGGTGTCCCCAAGCCGAGGGGGTGACCCCAAGGTTCCAAGGTAACGCAAAGGAGATGACCCCTGAGCCTCCAAGGTGACCCCAAGCCAAGGAGGTGACCCCGAGCCACCAAGGTGTCCCCAGGCTGAGGAGGTGACCCCAAGGTTCCAAGGTGATACAAAGGAGGTGAGCGTGAGCAACCAAGATGTCCCCAAGCCAAGGAGGTGACCCCAAGGTTCCAAGATGACCCTAAGCCACCAAGGTGTCCCCAAGCCAAGGAGGTGAACCCAAGCCACCAAGGTGGCCAATAAGGTTACCCCTGAGACAAGGAGGTGACCCCAAGCCACCAAGGTGTCCCCTGAGACAAGGAGGTGACCCCAAGCCACCAAGGTGTCCCCAAGCCACCAAGGTGTCCCCAAGCCGAGGAGGTGACCCCGAGCAACCAAGGTGTCCTTGTGCCACCAAGATGTCCCCAAGCTGAGGAGGTGACCCCTGAGCTGCCAAGGAGGTGGCCCCAAGCAAAGGAGGTGACCTCCAAGACACCAAGGTGTTCCCAAGCCACTAAGATGACCCCTGAGACAAGGAGGTGACCCCAAGCCACCAAGGTGTCCCCAAGCCAAGGAGGTGACCCCAAGGTTCCATGGTGACCCCAAGCCACCAAGGTGTCTCCAAGCCAAGGAGGTGACCCCAAGGTTCCATGGTGATACAAAAGAGGTGATCCCAGGGCACCAAGGTGTCCCCAAACCACGGAGGTCAACCCGAGCAACCAAGATGTCCCCAAGCCAAGGAGTTGACCCCAAGCACCAAGATGACCCCAAGCCACCAAGGTGACCCCTGAGGCAAGGAGGTGACCCCCAAGCCACCAAGGTGTCCCCAAGCCAAGGAGGTGGCCACCAAGGTTACCCCTGAGACAAGGAGGTGACCCCAAGCCGCCAAGGTGTCCCCAAGCCAAGGAGGTGACCCAAGGTTCCAAGATGACCCCAAGCCACAAAGATGTCTCCAAGCCAAGGAGGTGACCCCAAGGTTCCAAGGTGATACAAAGGAGGTGATCCCAGGGCACCATGTGTCCCCAAACCAAGGAGGTCACCCTTTGCAACCAAGATGTCCCCAAGCCAAGGAGGTGACCCCAAGCCACCAAGATGACCCCAAGCTGCCAAGGTGACCCCTGAGACAAGGAAGTGACCCCAAGCCACCAAGGTGTCCCCAAGTGGAGGGAGTGACCCCAAGGTTCCAAGGTAACACAAAGGAGATGACCCCTGAGCCACCAAGGTGACCCCAAGCCAAGGAGGAGACCCCGAGCCACCAAGGTGTCCCCAGGCTGAGGAGGTGACCCAAGGTTCCAAGGTGATACAAAGGATGTGACCCTGAGCAACCAAGGTGTCCCCAAGCCAAGGAGGCGGCCACCAAGGTTACCCCTGAGACAAGGAGGTGACCCCAAGCCGCCAAGGAGGTGACCCAAGGTTCCAAGATGACCCCAAGCCACCAGGGTGTCCCCAAGTCAAGGAGGTGACCCCAAGCCACCAAGGTGTCCCCTGAGCTGCCAAGGAGGTGGTCCCAAGCAAAGGAGGTGACCTCCAAGCCACCAAGGTGTCCCCAAGCCAAGGAAGTGACTCTGAGCCACCAAGGTGTCCCCCAAGCCAAGGAGGTGACCCCAAGGTTCCAAGGTGATACAAAGGAGGTGACCCTGAGCAACCAAGATGTCCCCAAGCCAAGGAGGTGACCCCAAGCACCAAGATGACCCCTGAGACAAGGAGGTGACCCCAAGCCACCAAGGTGTCCCCAAGCCGAGGGGGTGACCCCAAGGTTCCAAGGTGGTACAAAGGAGATGACCCCTGAGCCACCAAGGTGTCCCCAAGCCACCAAGGTGTCCCCAAGCCGAGGAGGTGACCCCGAGCAACCAAGGTGTCCTTGTGCCACCAAGATGTCCCCAAGCTGAGGAGGTGACCTCTGAGCTGCCAAGGAGGTGGCCCCAAGCAAAGGAGGTGACCTCCAAGACACCAAGGTGTTCCCGAGCCACTAAGATGACCCCTGAGACAAGGAGGTGACCCCAAGCCACCAAGGTGTCCCCAAGCCAAGGAGGTGGCCACCAAGGTTACCCCTGAGACAAGGAGGTGACCCCAAGCCGCCAAGGAGGTGACCCAAGGTTCCAAGATGACGCCAAGCCACAAAGGTGTCTCCAAGCCAAGGAGGTGACCCCAAGGTTCCATGGTGATACAAAGGAGGTGATCCCAGGGCACCAAGGTGTCCCCAAACCAAGGAGGTCACCCTGAGCAACCAAGATGTCCCCAAGCCAAGGAGGTGACCCCAAGCCACCAAGGTGTCCCCTAAGCTGCCAAGGAGGTGGCCCCAAGCAAAGGAGGTGACCTCCAAGCCACCAAGGTGGCCCCAAGCCAAGGAAGTGATTCTGAGCCACCAAGGAGGCCCCCAAGCCAAGGAGGTGACCCCAAGGTTCCAAGGTAATACAAAGGAGGTGACCCTGAGCAACCAAGATGTCCCCAAGCCAAGGAGGTGACCCCAAGCACCAAGATGACCCCTGAGACAAGGAGGTGACCCCAAGCCACCAAGGTGTCCCCAAGCCGAGGGGGTGACCCCAAGGTTCCAAGGTGGTACAAAGGAGATGACCCCTGAGCCACCAAGGTGTCTCCAAGTCACCAAGGTGTCCCCAAGCCGAGGAGGTGACCCCGAGCAACCAAGGTGTCCTTGTACCACCAAGATGTCCCCAAGCTGAGGAGGTGACCCCTGAGCTGCCAAGGAGGTGGCCCCAAGCAAAGGAGGTGACCTCCAAGCCACCAAGGTGTCCCCCAAGCCAAGGAGGTGACCCCAAGTTTCCAAGGTGATACAAAGGAGGTGACCCTGAGCAACCAAGATGTCCCCAAGCCAAGGAGGTGACCCCAAGCACCAAGATGACCCCAAGCCACCAAGGTGACCCCTGAGACAAGGAGGTGACCCCAAGCCACCAAGGTGTCCCCAAGCCAAGGAGGTGGCCACCAAGGTTACCCCTGAGACAAGGAGGTGACCCCAAGGCACCAAGGTGTACCCAAGCCAAGGAGGTGACCCCAAGCAACCAAGGTGTCCTTGTGCCACCAAGATGTCCCCAAGCTGAGGAGGTGACCCCTGAGCTGCCAAGGAGGTGGCCCCAAGCAAAGGAGGTAACCTCCAAGCCACCAAGGTGTCCCCAAGCCAAGGAGGTGGCCACCAAGGTTACCCCTGGGACAAGGAGGTGACCCCAAGCCGCCAAGGAGGTGACCCCAAGGTTCCCAGATGACGCCAAGCCACAAAGGTGTCTCCAAGCCAAGGAGGTGACCCCAAGATTCCATGGTGATACAAAGGAGGTGATCCCAGGGCACCATGTGTCCCCAAGCCAAGGAGGTGGCCACCAAGGTTACCCCTGAGACAAGGAGGTGACCCCAAGCTACCAAGGTGTCCCCAAGCCGAGGGGGTGACCCCAAGGTTCCAAGGTAACGCAAAGGAGATGACCCCTGAGCCTCCAAGGTGACCCCAAGCCAAGGAGGTGACCCCGAGCCACCAAGGTGTCCCCAGGCTGAGGAGGTGACCCCAAGGTTCCAAGGTGATACAAAGGAGGTGAGCGTGAGCAACCAAGATGTCCCCAAGCCAAGGAGGTGACCCCAAGGTTCCAAGATGACCCTAAGCCACCAAGGTGTCCCCAAGCCAAGGAGGTGAACCCAAGCCACCAAGGTGGCCAATAAGGTTACCCCTGAGACAAGGAGGTGACCCCAAGCCACCAAGGTGTCCCCTGAGACAAGGAGGTGACCCCAAGCCACCAAGGTGTCCCCAAGCCACCAAGGTGTCCCCAAGCCGAGGAGGTGACCCCGAGCAACCAAGGTGTCCTTGTGCCACCAAGATGTCCCCAAGCTGAGGAGGTGACCCCTGAGCTGCCAAGGAGGTGGCCCCAAGCAAAGGAGGTGACCTCCAAGACACCAAGGTGTTCCCAAGCCACTAAGATGACCCCTGAGACAAGGAGGTGACCCCAAGCCACCAAGGTGTCCCCAAGCCAAGGAGGTGACCCCAAGGTTCCATGGTGACCCCAAGCCACAAAGGTGTCTCCAAGCCAAGGAGGTGACCCCAAGGTTCCATGGTGATACAAAAGAGGTGATCCCAGGGCACCAAGGTGTCCCCAAACCACAGAGGTCAACCCGAGCAACCAAGATGTCCCCAAGCCAAGGAGTTGACCCCAAGCACCGAGATGACCCCAAGCCACCAAGGTGACCCCTGAGACAAGGAGGTGACCCCCAAGCCACCAAGGTGTCCCCAAGCCAAGGAGGTGGCCACCAAGGTTACCCCTGAGACAAGGAGGTGACCCCAAGCCACCAAGGTGTCCCCAAGCCAAGGAGGTGACCCAAGGTTCCAAGATGACCTCAAGCCACAAAGATGTCTCCAAGCCAAGGAGGTGACCCCAAGGTTCCAAGGTGATACAAAGGAGGTGATCCCAGGGCACCATGTGTCCCCAAACCAAGGAGTTCACCCTTTGCAACCAAGATGTCCCCAAGCCAAGGAGGTGACCCCAAGCCACCAAGATGACCCCAAGCTGCCAAGGTGACCCCTGAGACAAGGAGGTGACCCCAAGCCACCAAGGTGTCCCCAAGTGGAGGGAGTGACCCCAAGGTTCCAAGGTAACACAAAGGAGATGACCTCTGAGCCACCAAGGTGACCCCAAGCCAAGGAGGAGACCCCGAGCCACCAAGGTGTCCCCAGGCTGAGGAGGTGACCCAAGGTTCCAAGGTGATACAAAGGATGTGACCCTGAGCAACCAAGGTGTCCCCAAGCCAAGGAGGCGGCCACCAAGGTTACCCCTGAGACAAGGAGGTGACCCCAAGCCGCCAAGGAGGTGACCCAAGGTTCCAAGATGACCCCAAGCCACCAGGGTGTCCCCAAGTCAAGGAGGTGACCCCAAGCCACCAAGGTGTCCCCAAGCCGAGGGGGTGACCCCAAGGTTCCAAGGCGGTACAAAGGAGATGACCCCTGAGCCACCAAGGTGTCCCCAAGACACCAAGGTGTCCCCAAGCTGAGGAGGTGACCCCTGAGCTGCCAAGGAGGTGGCCCCAAGCAAAGGAGGTGACCTCCAAGACACCAAGGTGTTCCCAAGCCACTAAGATGACCCCTGAGACAAGGAGGTGACCCCAAGCCACCAAGGTGTCCCCAAGCCAAGGAGGTGGCCACCAAGGTTACCCCTGAGACAAGGAGGTGACCCCAAGCCGCCAAGGAGGTGACCCAAGGTTCCAAGATGACGCCAAGCCACAAAGGTGTCTCCAAGCCAAGGAGGTGACCCCAAGGTTCCATGGTGATACAAAGGAGGTGATCCCAGGGCACCAAGGTGTCCCCAAACCAAGGAGGTCACCCTGAGCAACCAAGATGTCCCCAAGCCAAGGAGGTGACCCCAAGCCACCAAGGTGTCCCCTGAGCTGCCAAGGAGGTGGCCCCAAGCAAAGGAGGTGACCTCCAAGCCACCAAGGTGGCCCCAAGCAACCAAGGAAGTGATTCTGAGTCACCAAGGAGGCCCCCAAGCCAAGGAGGTGACCCCAAGGTTCCAAGGTAATACAAAGAAGGTGACCCTGAGCAACCAAGATGTCCCCAAGCCAAGGAGGTGACCCCAAGCACCAAGATGACCCCTGAGACAAGGAGGTGACCCCAAGCCACCAAGGTGTCCCCAAGCCGAGGGGGTGACCCCAAGGTTCCAAGGTGGTACAAAGGAGATGACCCCTGAGCCACCAAGGTGTCTCCAAGTCACCAAGGTGTCCCCAAGCCGAGGAGGTGACCCCGAGCAACCAAGGTGTCCTTGTACCACCAAGATGTCCCCAAGCTGAGGAGGTGACCCCTGAGCTGCCAAGGAGGTGGCCCCAAGCAAAGGAGGTGACCTCCAAGCCACCAAGGTGTCCCCCAAGCCAAGGAGGTGACCCCAAGTTTCCAAGGTGATACAAAGGAGGTGATCCCAAGCCATCAAGTTGACCCCTGAGCCTTCAAGGTGTCCCCAAACAAAGGTGATCCTGAGTCACCAAAACCCAAAGCCAAGAAGGTGACCCCAAACCGCCAAGGAGGTGACCCCAGGCCACCAAGGTGTCCTCAAGCAAAGGAGGTGACCCCAAGGTTCCAAAGTAACACAAAGGAGTTGACCCCAAGCCACCAAGGTGTCCCCAAGTCAAGGAGGTAACCCCCAAGCCACCAAGATGACCCCAGCCAAGGAGGTGACCCCCAGGCCACCCAGATGATGGTGAGCCACCAAGGTGTCCCTAAGCCATCAAGTTGGGCCCAACCACAAGATACTGAGATAGCCCCAAGCCACCGTGACCACACGATGCTGAGATGAACCCAGGTCCCCAAGGTGACCACAAGATATCAAGGTGACCCCAAGTCACCAGGGTGACCTCAAGATATTAAGGTGACCCAAAGTCACCTAGATGACTCTGAGCCACTAAGGTGACTACAAGAGGTGAAGGTGAGCATGAGCCATTAAGGTGACCCTCAAACTACTGAGGTGACCATGTGCCACCAAAGTGACCACAAGGTAATGAGATGGCTCCAAGCCACCAAGGTGACCACAAGTTGAACAGAGAGCTCCAAGCCACCAAGGTGATACTGAGCCACCAAGGTGACCCTCAAACTACCAAGGTGACCATGTGCCACCAAGTGACCGCAAGACACCAAGATGACCAGAGCCATGGGACAGGTCCTTCGTGGCGCCTCAGCACAACCTCCACCCCATGCCGCAGAGGACTCCCCGCACCCAGAGGACCTCCTCTCCATCCTACGCTCACCTTGGTGCCCGCAGGCCGCTTCCTCCTGCAAGAGGACCCTTGAGGGACCAAGACTTGGGCATTGGAGCTCCTCCACCTTGCGTTCTTGGTGGGGCTCCACCTCTCCCAGCACTCCCCCTGTGGTTCAAGAGCCTCCGTTCCTCGAGTTGCCGTCGGGATCTCATGCAGAAGACTTCACCCGTCGGGACCTTGTCGTGCAGAAGACCTCGCCCTCCTTGGGAGGTCACGGTGATGGTGGGACTCGATCTCCAAATCCTCCACCCGATTTTAGGATGCTGCGGTTCAGGATCTTGGCACCGGAGGACTCCCGGACCTGCAGAATGCCCGAAGGAGCATCGCTCGTTTTTGGGATGTAGAGCGTAAATTCTTTCCTCTGCACTTCCACACAGCCTCTGCTTGTTTTTTTATTTCCTTTTCCCCCTTTCCCTTTTTAAAAATTATATAATTAATAATAATTTTCCCTTAATAATTATGTATTCCTTTCACTAAATTATCCTTATGTGTACCCGTGAGCTGTTTCTTTCCTTTTCTTCTTCCCCTCCTCTTCTGAGGAGGGGCAGTGAGAGCGGTTGTGGCGGAGTTCAGCTGCCCGGCAAGGAAAAACCACCCCAAAATCCGCTGTGACTCTGGGGCAGGACGCGAGGGCGCGGTGCCCTGCGGCGACATCTCTGAGCGTCTCTCTCGAGCCGTGAAGTATCTCCCAAGGGGACCGAAGCATCTCTCCGTGGAGAATTGCATCTCCCCAGGACATAAAAGCACTTGCCTGGAGCAACCACATTTCAGCTCTTTCTCCCCAGGGAGCCCAAGGTTCTTTTTGGAGGACACGTGCACCTCCCCACGGCCCTCAAGCACGTGATTGGAGCACTGAAAACTTCCTCTACGAACCCATCGCCTCCTGAGGCGCTAAGACATCGCCCAGTGGCATACGAGCGTTACTTTGAAGAACCCAGCCCCTAAATAGAAAACCCAATCAACTCCTCGGAAGACCCAAGCACCTCTCTGGGCAACAAAGGCACCCAAAGTTCTCCCGCGAGTCGCCCCAGCATCTCTCTGCAGCGCAGAAGCACCTCCCTGGAGCACCCAAGCCTCTCACCGGAGAACCCAAGAACGTCCCCACCGTACTCCTACAGCTGAGCGGAGAACCCGAGCGCCTCCCCGGGGCTCCAGAACACCACCTGGGGCGGTTCTGGGCACCGCAGTACGAAAAGGACGTGAGACTGTTGGAGAGTGTCCAGAGGAGGGCGATGAAGATGGTGAAGGACCTAGAGGTGCAGACGTATGAGGAGCGGCTGAGGTCACTTGGCCTTTTCAGCCTGGAGAAGAGGAGGCTGAGGGGAGACCTCATCGCAGCCTACAGCTTCCTCACGCGGGGGAGCGAAGGGGAAGGCACCGATCTGTTCTCTTCAGAGATAGGACCCGAGGGAACAGTGTCAAGCTGCGGCAGGGGAGGTTCAGGCTGGACATCAGGAAGAGGTTCTTCACCGAGAGGGCGGTCGCCCGCTGGAACAGGCTCCCCAGGGAAGGAGTCACTGCACCAAGCCTGCCAGAGTTTAAGAAGCGTTTGGACTGTGCACTTAGTCACATGGTCTGAATTTTGGGGTAGACCTGTGCGGTGCCAGGAGCTGGACTCGATGATCCTTATGGGTCCCTTCCAAGTGGGGATGTTCTATGATTTTATGATTCTAAGATCCTGAACTCCGCCATCTCACTGTCACTGCAGCCAAGACTGAAGGGCCTCATTATCGTGCAGTTCCTCCAAAATTGTCATGCAGTCCCACAGCTCGGCACTGCTGGGCCCGGTTTTGTCCCTGTCCCCCTTCAGATCCAGTTTAAAGCCCTGTCCATCAGCCCTGCTGACTCCTGGGCAAAGATCCCTCAAAGAAAGGTGCTCCCCATCAGGAGTCAGTAGGCTCAGTGTCACGTAGACCTCCCCACCATCAAGAAACCCAAAACTCTGTCAGTGGCACCAGCCTCGGCGCCACATATTGATCTGCCCGTTCCTTTCAATATTGATCCCTGCCACTGGAAGGAAGGAGGAAACCACCACCCATGCACCTGATCCTATTCACCTCAAGTCCTCTGCTGTGCCTCGTCTCCCTCTTTCAGGATCCTCATTTCTACCTTCTCCCCCATGGCTTTTAAATTCCTGAGCAGCTCATCTTTGTAAGTATGGAGCCTCGCAGGGCTGAGGTGGTCAGGTGTACGGATTGATAAGGAAAGAGACAGAATGTGGGAGTGTTGATTGGATTAAAAATAAGAAACGATTGGGTTAAAAAGAAAAGATTGGGTTAAAAAATAAAAGTTTGGGTTAAGAAGAAAAGATTGGGCTAAAAATAAGAAAGGAAAGAGGAACAATCAGCAAAACTGAGGCACAGAGCTGGCAAAACGAACATGGAGACAACGGCAAGGAGCAGAGCTCCCGGTCACATTGGTTGGTGGGTTATCAAAGTACCGGCGCTGCTCCCAGGAAGATCAACCTGGACTTAGCAGCTGGTAAGACTGTAAAAGCGGGTCGAAGAAACTCTCTGAGACTCAATTTGGAGTAGAAAGCAGAAATGTCATTAATTGTGGGGCCGGGCCCACAGGGGATTGCTCCACCTAGTGTGCGCGCCGAGTTTTTCAAGCTACAGAGGTTATATGCAGTCAGAGCATACATATCCATTAGATTTCCAAAAAATAATTAACACATTGGTACTGTTACTTCCTGGAACTCTGTAGAATATGTAAACGTCCCCATTTATTTCTACTGGTGGTCTTTCGGGGTCTTCTGGTGGTCGTCGGTAGGCGTCCTCACCGTGTTTGCTGGTGGAACCCAGTTCTTGCGCGTGCTCAGGTCTCGTTCTTTTTATCACCGTCGTCGGTTACACACCCAAGGCCATGCGCACAGCAGGAGTTCCTCACCTGATCTTCTGACACATCCTCCAGGCCTGGGTCATCTCGCCCTCATTCTGCGATACAAGCCCGTACATTCCTACAAATAAAGCTAATTAGTGAGTAAGGCAGCATCAGGGATACAAAGGTCCTAAACGTCTCTTCTGTCTGTGGTGAGTGGCCTGTTAGAATGATGGGCGCCTCATTGATGCTGGAAGTGTGCGAACAGTTTCCTCTCTGCATCCTTGAGTTCCTGGTTCCTCATGCTGTAGATGAGGGGGTTCACTGCTGGGGGCACCACCGAGTAGAGAACTGCCAGCACCAGGTCCAAGGATTGGGAGGAGTTGGAAGGGGGCTTCAGGTAGGCAAAGATGGCAGTGCTGATAAACAGGAAGACCACGGCCAGGTGAGGGAGGCACGTGGAAAAGGCTTTGTGCCGGCCCTGCTCAGAGGGCATCCTCAGCACTGCCCTGAAGATCTGCACGTAGGACAGCATGATGAAAGTGAAACAACCCCAGAATAAAGAAATACTACCCGTAAGTAACCCAACTTCCCTGAGGTAGGCCTCTGAGCAGGAGAGCTTGAGGATCTGGGGGATTTCACAGAAGAACTTAAGTTCAACAAGGCCAAGTGCCGGGTCCTGCACCTGGGGCGCAACAACCCCAAGCAGCGCTACAGGCTGGGAGATGAGTGGCTGGAAAGCTGCCTGGCCGAGAAGGACCTGGGAGTATTGGTGGATAGTCGGCTGAATATGAGCCAGCAGTGTGCCCAGGTGGCCAAGAAGGCCAATGGCATCCTGGCCTGTATAAGAAGCAGTGTGGCCAGCAGGTCTAGGGAAGTGATTGTGCCCCTGTACTCGGCTCTGGTGAGGCCGCACCTCGAGTACTGTGTTCAGTTTTGGGCCCCTCGCTACAGGAAGGACATGGACGTGCTCGAGCGAGTCCAGAGAAGGGCGACCAAGCTTGTGAGGGGTCTGGAGAACAAGTCTTACGAGGAGCGGCTGAGGGAGCTGGGCTTGTTCAGCCTGGAGAAGAGGAGGCTCAGGGGCGACCTCATCGCTCTCTACAGTTACCTGAAAGGAAGCTGTAGAGAGGTGGGGGTTGGGCTATTCTCCCACGTGCCTGGTGACAGGACGAGGGGGAATGGGCTAAAGTTGCGACAGGGGAGTTTTAGGTTGGATGTTAGGAAGTACTTCTTTACCGAAAGGGTTATTAAGCATTGGAACGGGCTGCCCAGGGAGGTGGTGGAGTCACCATCCCTGGAGGTCTTTAAAAGACGTTTAGATGTAGAGCTTAGGGATATGGTTTAGTGGAGTACTTAGTGTTAGGTCGGAGGTTGGACTCGATGATCTTGAGGTCTCTTCCAACCTAGAGAAATCTGTGAATCTGTGAACTGATCCACAGCATTGCCTCGGCAGAGGGGCAGGGAAAATGTACCAGCAGTGTGCAGCACAGCGTTGAAAAAACCACAGCTCCAGGCAGCTGCTGCCATCTGGGCACAAGCTCTGCTGCCCAGGAGGGTCCCGTAGTGCAGGGGCTTGCAGATGGCAACGTAGCGGTCATAGGCCATGATGGTGAGAACTGAAAATTCATTTCCAATAAAGAAGACAAACAGAAAGACCTGGGCAGCACATCCTGCATAGGAGATGGCCCTGGTGTCCCAGAGGGAATTGGCCATGGCTTTGGGGAGAGTGGTGGAGATATAGCCCAGGTCAAGGAGGGCGAGGTTAAAAAGGAAGAAGTACATGGGGGTGTGGAGGCGGTGGTCGCAGGCTACGGTGGTGAGGATGAGGCCGTTGCCCAGGAGGGCAGCCAGGTAGATGGCCAGGAAGAGCGCGAAGTGCAGGAGCTGCAGCTCCCGCGTGTCTGCGAATGGCAGGAGGAGGAACTCGGTGATGGAGCTGCTGTTGAACATCTGATCCTCTGCTGGTGGATGCTGCCAAAGTAGAAAAAAACCAGACATTTGCAACAAGCTTCTCTGAGCAAAGCTCCCTTCATTCCTAAGCCCTCACATTGCATTTCTTTCCAGGAGGATCTTTGTGCATCTCCTTGGTTTGTGCTGGCTGAGTGTCCTGTACAGAAGGGGCACCTCTGCCCATCGGCTCCTGGTGGGTCATGTCTGCTTCACAGCACCTTCTTCCACAGAGGAAGGTGGAAGGAGAGGTGCAGCACATCTGTCTATTTACAAAGAGTTTTAGAGTTTAGTTTTAACCCTTGTGCCCAGCTGCTTGGTGCTTGCAGCATCCTCAGGTGCTGCACTCAGCGGTTACGCTGAAAAAGGAACCGTGCTGTTCTGGGAGAAGAGGGGAGCAGCTCAAGGAGCAGGTACGATCGCCGCCCTTTTAGCTGTGCAGGGTGTAATGAAGAGGCCACGACAAGGATGCTGATCCACAGGGGCTGCTCAAGGGCTCTCGGACAACACAAAGGTCCTCATCAACCCTCAGCATATAGCCTGCCCTGCAACAAGAACACAGAAATGAAGGCAGGCTCCTTCCCCCCACAGCTTCTCCCTGCAGCTCCCTGGGCAGGCTGAGTCCTCATCCACATTGCCCTGCTGCCGGGGACTCACCGTGTCCAGGCTCGTGCAGATTCCTCCCACGCTGTGAGCTCGGCCATCCCGCTGCTCTGCTCTCCTTGCCTCCCTTCTCTCCCCGTGCCAGCTGCAGGCAGTGTCCCCAGCCCTGCTGCGCCATGCAGAGGAGCTGCTCCTGGGCAGAGCTGGCTCTCCACACTTGCCAGGAGCTCTCTCCTGCCCAGGGGTAGCACAGAACCAGCCCAAGGCCTCCCTTGCTCTGCCCCTCTGGGCTCCCTGCACATGTCCCTGGGGCTCCAGGGCTGACAGCAGGGTCCCTCTGGGGATTATGCTTTGAAGCATCTGAAGTAATCACCACTTGGCCTTCTCTAAACAACAGAGACTGATTCCAGCGGCATAGTTTGTCTTACCAGAGCGTGCTTTGTAAAGTGTACACGTTCCCTCTGGACACCCATGAAAAAAAAAAAAAAAAAAGGCCAGACAGGGGTTGTTTGTTGCCCTTGTTCAGGTCAGTGACTAGCTGATGCAATGCAGGCATCTCCTCTAGAGTTGGAGGCCTGCAGGCTAGGCAGGATTCAGCTCCCCCCGTGCACCCCCCACACCCACAGGAGCTGAGATTCCTCCTGGTTCAGTCCAGGCATGCAAATGTGCCTGCATGGGAGCTGCTGCTCTGAGCCCCTGTTCTTTATTCCGTGGGGAGACGCAAACACTCGGTGACTCCAAGATAACTGCTAGTTTTTGTGAGCTGTAATGGAAACCCTCTGAGCGTACTTACAGCCTTCCTTATTATTGACTGTGGGCCAGAGATCAGAGAATCACAGAATGGCTCAGGTTGGAAGATCATCTAACTCCAACCCCCCTGCCATAGGTGGGGATGCCACCCACCGGATCAGGTTGGCCAAGGCTCCATCTAACCTGGCCTTGAACACCTCCAGGAATGGGGCATCCACAGCTTCTCTGGGCAACCCGTTCCAGTGCCTCACTATCCTTAGAGGGAAGCATTTCTTCCTAATGTCTAATCTAAATCTATCTTCTTTTAGTTTATGACCTTTCCCCCTTGTCCTATCATTATCTACTTGAGTAAAGAGTCTTTCTCCGTCCTTTTTATAAGACCCCTTTAAGTACTGAAAAGCTGCAGTAAGGTCTACCTGGAGCCTTCTCTTCTCTAGACTAAACAGCCCCACCTCTCTCATCCTCTCTTCACAGGAGAGGCGCTCCAGCCCTCTGATCATCTTTGTGGCCCACTTCTGGACCTGCTTTAATAGGTCAATAGTGAAAACACCGGTCCCAAGACAGACTCGTGAGGGACACCGCTCATCACCGGCCTCCACCTGGACATAGAACCAGTGACCACTACTCTGCGTGCAGCCATTGAGCCAATTCCTTATCCGCCGGATGGTCCACCCTTCAAATCCACATCTTTCCAATTTAGAGATTAGGATGTTGTGTGGGACTGTGTCAAAGGCCTTACTGAAGCCCAAGTAGATGACATTGGTCAGTCTTCCCTTGTCGACTGATGCAGTCACTCCATAAGAGAAGGCCACCAGGCTGGTCAGGCAGGATTTGCCCTTGGTGAAGACATGCTGGCTGTCCCAGATCACCTCCTTGTCCTGCGTGTGCCTTAACGTTGCCTTCAGGATTCGTTTCATGATCTTGCCAGGCACAGAGGTGAGGCTCGCTGGTTTCTAGTTCCCTGGGTCCTCCTTTCTTCCCTTTTTAAAAACGGGAGTGATGTTTCCCTTTTTCCAGTCACCAGGGACTTCATCTGACTGCCAGGACTTTTCAAATATGGTGGAGAGTGGCTTGGCGACTACATCAGCCAATTCCATCAGGACCCTGAGATGCATGTTCTCAGGCCCTGTAGACTTCTAGTTGCTAAGTTGTGTCAGGAGGTCCCAAACTTGCTCTTTGCTTGCAGGGTACATGGCCCTGTTTCCACTGTCTGTGCATTTCCTCCTTTTGCCTAAGTTTGACCAGCAGGTCCTTGTTCAGCCGTGCCCGTTTCCTGCCTTCCCTGCGTGATTTATTGCATATGGGAACAGAGAGCTCTTGCGCTCCAAAGAAAATACCCTTAAAGAGCTGCCAGCTCTGATCAGATCCTGTCCCTAAGGACCGTGTCCCATGGGATCTCACCTACTAATTCTCTGAACAGCTGGAAGTTGGCTCTCCTCAAGTCCAGGGTCCTGACTTTGCTCTTAGCAGGGCCCATATCCCTCGAGATCACCAACTCAACCACGGCACGGTCACTGCAACCCAGGCTTCCTCCAGTCTTAACCTCTTTAATGAGATCTTCCACACTGGTGAGCACCAGGTCCGGTAACGCTTCTCCTTTGCTTGGTTTGCCTAATACCTGGACGTGGAATTTGTCCTCACTGCACTCCAGGAGTCTCCTGGATTGCTTACACGTGGCTTTCCCAGAAAACATCCGGGTGGTTGAAATCCCCCAGGGGGATGAGAGCCTGTGAGCGCGATGCTTCTTGTAGCTGGAGCAAGAAGGCCTCATCGACAGACTCCTCTTGATCAGGCAGCCTGCAGTAGACCCCGACCACAAGATGTCCTTTGTTGGTCTGGTCCTTAATTTTTACCCACAGCCTCTCAACCTGCTCTTGGCTGTTTCTCAAAGGGAATTCTTTGACCGCTGTGAATAAAAGTGAAATATCCTCGTGAAAAAGTGGATATCCTTGACCAAAGTGAATATCCTTGACCACCCAAAATTAGACCAGACGTGTATACTTAGGGCAAAGTAAGTTAAGCCAAGTACATATCCCCGCGTATGAACGTTATTTAATCCAAGGGGTCTCATTTTAATGGCATAAGAAAGGTGTCTAGGGCTTTGTCAGGTGCCCAGCACAATTGCCTACAGCTGGGATATACCACATATGATATCCAGGAAAGCCATAACTTTCCTGAGCTGGGTTTAAGAGAGACACCCCGGGGCCCTGCAAATATGTCAGAAAATGGTTTAACTTGAAAGGAGCCTCTGGGCGTCGTCTTGTCCAACCCCCCTGGGCAAGCAGGGCTACCCAGATGCGCTTGTCCAGGATCATGTCCAGACATCTTTTGAATATCTCCAAGGAGGGAGACTCCACAACCTCTCTGGACAACCCATGCCAGTTCTCAGTCACCCACAGAGTAAAGAATGTTCTGATGTTCAGAGGGAACCTCCTGCGTCTTGTTCTGCCGCTGGGCACCACTGGAAAAAGCACGGCTCCATCCTCTTTGCACCCTGCCTTCAGGTATTTCTATATGAAATCTCCCTGAGCCTTTTCTTCTCTAGACTAAACAGTTCCAGCTCTCTCAGCCTTTCCTCACAGGAGAGATGCTCCAGTCCTGTCATTATTTTTGTGGTCCTTCCTGGGACTCTTTCCAGTATGTCCCATGTCTCTTTTGTAACGGGGAGCCAAACGCTGGACACAGCATTCCAACTGAGGTCTTACTAGACTTGAGGGGGAAAGTTTATTTCCTTCCCCTGCTGGCAACACTCCTGATGCATCCACAAAGACCTGTTGTGGTTTAACCTTGGTGGAAAGCAAAGCACGACACAGACACTCACTCCCCTGCAGTTGGATGAGGTAGAGAATCAAGAGGGCCACAGGTTTTAACATTGCAGTGAACTCCTCCCTTTGCCCCTGCTCCGGTGCTGGCTTATTAAGAGGCCTCCCTCCCCTTGGGGTGTGCCTTCTCTGGTATGGCCTTATCCATGAGGCACAGTTCCTTCAGTGGTGTACTTGCTGCAGTGTGCACTTATCCATGGCCACAGTCACTTCATGTCACCTCACCTGCTCCTCTGTGGCCTTATTCATAGATTCACAGACTCACAGACTCATAGACTCGTAGACGTAGACTTGTAGACTCAGACTCATTGTTAGTAGATGCATAGACTCGTAGTAGACTCATAGTAGACTCAAAGACTCATCGACTCAGAGACTCAGAGACTCATAGCCCTTCAGGGATGTACCTTCTGCATTGTGGACATATCCACAGATGCAGACCCTTTGGGGTATCCGTGCTCCCACGTAGATTCATCCACAGGCCACAGTCCCTCAAGCTGACACTGGAGTTCCAGCCTGTTCAGTACAGCAGCACAGGGACAGCAGTAATGGCCATCACCAGCCCGAGGACACGGCCACAGCTCCAACACAGTTTCTCTGTGCTAACATAACTCAGAGGACTGGAGCCACCCATTCCCAAAGAACAGTGCCCCATAGGAAGAACTGCACGCGGTCTGTGGGATGCTCATGTTGGATCAGTTCGGGAAGGACTTCTCTGGGAGGGACCCCATGCTGGAGTAAGGGAAGAGAGTGAGGAGGAAGGATTATCATCAACGAAGCAGTATGGACTGACCGCATTCCCCATTCCTCTGCATTGCTTGGGAGGAGAAGGTAGAAGAGGGTAGATGGGAGGAAGGTGGTTTTGGTTTGCCTTTGGTTCTCACTGCTCCAGTCTGTTATCAATAGGCAATAAATTACATTAATCTCCCATAAGGTGAGCCTGTTTTGCCTGTTACGGTACTATGAGTACGAGTGATCTCCCTGTCTTTATCTCAACCCATGAGTATTTTTTTTTTTTCCTGGTATTTTCTCCCCCTTCTGAGGAGGGTGAGTAAGCGAATGGCATGGTGGTGCTTAGCTACCTACCAGTGTTAAACCACTACACACAAATAGAAAACATAGCTTCTTGGGAACTATGAAGATGAAAATTAACTCTATCCCAGCCAAAACCAGTACACCCCTCTGTCGCGCCAGTTTATCCCCTCCAGTCCCCTTGGCAATGTTCACCCAGGGTAATTCTGTAAGATTGTCCTACCAGACCCATACACTCCAATGCCCTACGGGCTGTCCTGCAACAAACCGGGACACACAGCCTCAGCCTCAGCATCACTTAGTTAGAGCCCTTATTTCAGGTGTTCCGAGGGTAACAAAATGAAACAAAACACACAAATATGCACACACACACTTGTTACTGGGTATGAGTGAACTAGGACTGCTCAAGACAGCACCATGAGCCCTGAAGGACATCCGCCTGAACAGTTTTTCAGGGTTAATGTGATTTAATATGATCCATCTGAACTGGGGGAACTGCCTCTTCAACGAAAATGTCTATCCAGAGAGGCATTAACATTCCTAGTCCTCAGCTAGCTCTGTCCTAAACCAGGAAGATGAACTGGACCCTGGAATTCCCCGTGAGTGTGCACTTCTGTGCTAGTTAAAAAAACAAGACATTCACCCTGCAAAGTCCCTTGGACAAAGTGGTTGGAATCTGCCCATTGCCGTTGTATCTCTGAAGGATGGGTGCAAATATTTGTGAAGAGGGGAATTATTTTATCATTTCCTTTGGAATTTCTCAGACAGTCTATCAAGTATTCTTGTCCCATTGTGAAATGTGTCCTCTTCACGAAACAGAGAAAAAAATAATGATATAATCACTTCTGCCCCACTCCTGAACATTACTTTTGGGGCTTCCTTCCCTGAGAGGTTGCAGACATTAATTGTTTAGACTTTCTTGCCATGACTAATCTAATTCCCACAGGAATCTGCAGCCAGGGCTTATGCAGACCGCAGAAAACATTGCTCCATTCTCACAGGATGGAGTACAGCTTGTCAGACCTGAAGGAGAGCCACGGTTATATTGGCAATGAGAGTGTGAGCCCCTTTTTATTCTGATACTCCAAGCTCCATCACCCTGCACCTGCATTTGCTCCTCCGTGTTTCTCATGCTGGGTGCTGTGCAATAAGTAACTCAGCTAAAGAGTGAGTTCTGCTGCTGTTACAACAGAAACTAGGAACACAGGATTGTCTTTTCCTCTCTCTCTCAGTCTGTCTCTGTATTTTGCCCCTCGGTTTCCAGAACGGAACCGCTCATCGGGAATTCAGGCACAACAGCTTTCAGGAAGGCACCCAAACTAAATACATAGGATGTCCTTTGTGATGAAGGCAACCATGAAGCAACCAATGTCTAAGCAAGGGCATTTCCCTTGCAAATGCAATATTTTGCCACTTTGAGCATGCGTAACTGAAAATACAGCTGTAGGAAATGCAGGGTGAAAATAACTAGTCATATGTTGATGTTTGATGATAATTTTGACTGATGGTAACAGAGACACTGAAGCAGCTTGGCAGCAAGGACTTGTCTGCTCAGTCCTTTTTAAGTGAAAAGCTGTAACAAGTATCGGTGACTGCTAAATGGGGAGGAATGGAGACGTGACTGTTAAGAAAAGATCTTTATTTAAAATGACTCAACTGAATTTTCGAAGAGCTGACAGAGGACGTGTGGGGAACAATGGGGAATACCACAACTGTGACAGAGTTCATCCTGGTGGGATTTCCTAACAGCCTTGAGGTAGAGATTGTCTTCTTCGTGGTGTTCCTGCTTGTTTATTTAGTCACTGTCCTGGCAAATGCTCTTATCATTGTACTTGTATATGTAGACTGCAATCTCCATTCTCCCATGTACTACTTCCTCAGTAATTTCTCCTTCATTGAGATCTCCACAACCTCCACTGTGGTGCCAAAAATGCTGGCAAATGTTCTATCAGAGAAGAAAACCATCTCCTTTGCGGGCTGCTTTAGCCAGCTCTACTTTTACTTCTTCCTTGTTGCAGCCGAGTTCATCCTCTTTGCCATCATGTCCTACGACCGGTATGTGGCAATATGCCACCCCCTGAGGTATCCCACCATCATGACAGCAAGGGTGTGCAACCAGCTCGTCCTCTCTGCGTGGGTGGGTGGCTTGGTCATGATCCTGCCGTCAGTGGTCCTCAGAGCCAGGCTGCCCTACTGTGGTCCCAATGTCATTGACCACTACTTCTGTGACAGCGCGCCTCTCCTGCACCTCGCTTGTACAGATGTTTGGTTTGTCGAGCTGAATGATTTGGTGGTGTCTTTGGTCCTGCTCCTTGGTTCCCTGGCACTGACTGCAGCATCCTACGTCTGGATCATTTCAACCATACTCTGGATCCCATCTAACCAGGGCAGGCAGAAAGCATCTGCCACTTGTGCTTCACATTTCATTGTGGTTTCCCTGGGCTTTGGTATCTCCATCTTTATCTATCTCAGGCCACCCCAGATGAACTCTGTGCACCTCAACAAAATCCTCTCCGTTCTCTCCAGCATTGTCACACCTCTTTTAAACCCTTTCATATTCAGTCTAAGGAATGAGCAGATGAAGGAAGCCTTGAAACGCACTTTGTGCAAGCTCCTGGGGGTGACTAAGCAGGTGGGAAAACCATGAGTATGGACCATAGTCCAAACCATGAGTCACTCCTGGAAAAATCTCCCCAGGACATTTTTGTTCAAGTCTCTTCACTTTTTCTGACAGACTGTTGGAGACCATATCTTGCTTTTACTTTCTTAAATGCAGGATTAGAGTGGGGAAAAAAAAAATAAGGCAACTTTATTCTACTGGATACGAACACCTCCATCAATATAATGCTTAGCCTTTGGAGTGAATGTTGTGCCTGATGCAGAGCAGATGGGGGACTCTCAAGAAGTAAATGGAGAAAAAGAAGAAAGTGTTAAAGAGACAAGGAAAAGAGCTGGAGAAACTGAATATCCTACTGGAAGAACTCTGAGCTGTGAAAACAACATCACTAACACAGCCTGCCTTGCTACACAAACTAATCCTGAGATGAAAAACAGACAGGAGCTCTGAAAGCATAGCTGCCAAGAAGAGAAAAATATCTCCATTAATAAATAAAAAGACCAAACTCCAAAGATACAGTGGCTTCAAGTACCAAAATTACTGCAGAAATAATCCAAACTAGAAATGCTCGGCGAGGTGGTAAAGATATTACATTAAAAAATAGTAATAATAAAATAAAAGGAATGGTTCAATCTTAAGTAATTTGTGACTAACTTAAAGTACGCTTAAGTGATTTCATATCTTATAGACAAGTTTTTGAGACATTCTCCAAACCCACAATAACCTAATGGCCTTTGTAGTTCTTTTGGGAGTTTGGGGGTGGTTTTGGTTGGTTGGTTTTGTATGGTTTTTCTTTCTTGTTTGTCTATTTGTTTGTTTTTAAAGCTGTTTTCCAAGTGATACTCTAAAGGACTGAGAGGATCCGTGCTGAATGAGTAATCACATATTCACAGATTCTTACTATAGCTGAGGTTGGAAGGGGAACCTTGGAGACTGTGTTGTCCAATCTCCCTGATCAAGCAGAGTCAGCTAGAGCAGGTGTGGTGGTTTTACCCAGCTGGGCAGCTGAACTCCACCACAGCCGCTCTCTCACTCCCCCTCCTCAAAGGGAAAGGGGGAGAAAATACGATGAAAAGGGCTCAAGGGTTGAGATAAGGACAGGGATATCGCAGCAATTACTGCCATGGGCAAAACAGACTCAGCATAGGGAGATTAATATAATTTCTTACCTATTACTAACAGGCTAGGGCAGTGAGAAACTAAAAGAAAACTAAAAAACACCCTCCAACAATCCACCCTCTTCTACCTCTATCCCCCAAACAGTGCAGGGGAATGGGAAATAGGGGCTGTGGTCAGTCCCTGATGCTTGATCTGACCTTGGGGTCTGCAGGGCTGGGTCTCACTCCTCTCTCTCCCAAACTGCTGTTGTGCAGGAGGTTTTTGTTGTTGTTGTTTTGTTTTACCCCTTTTCTTAGATCTGCTCTCACAGAGGTGCAAGCAACATCGTCTTTTGGCTCTGATCTGCCCAGCGGTGGGTCCCTTTGGAGCCAGCTGAAATTGGCCCTTATCTAACATGGGGCAGCTTCTGCATTCTTGTCACAGAAGCCATCCCTGCAGTCCTCTGCTACAAAAACCTCGCCATGTAAACCCACTACACAGACGTCAGTGAAAATAAGGAAACGCAAGTATTAGAGCAAGGTGGAAAAGTGAGGTGGGCGCCTACAGCCTGCAGGGAAAAGGGGGAAGGGATAGGACAGGGCAGGACCTATGGTGGTGAAGACCGAGAGCACTGGTAAGGCTGGAAGGCCCCAGCAGAACCAAGGGCTTTGTCCCCCTGCCTATGGCAGCTGTCTGCTACTGAGGCTCATGAGGAGACCTGCTGTGCTCATGACACTGGGGCCTTGTTGCCTCCTTGCAACCCAGCGGGGAGGCCAGGAGGTGTCATAGCATTGTCCGTCACACAGCATCACACACCCCACATCCCACTGCCCCAGGAAGAGCCCT
Organism: Anser anser; assembly: GCF_964211835.1. Taxonomy (NCBI): domain Eukaryota; kingdom Metazoa; phylum Chordata; class Aves; order Anseriformes; family Anatidae; genus Anser; species Anser anser. Next base: position 36,075 of record NW_028153637.1, read on the forward strand.
GAGCCATGGGTGAGGGTCAGGGCCTCCCTTCCCAGGGGCTGTGGACAAGGCTTGGCCTTTGTGCTTCACCAAACAAACCAAGGCCTTTACTGAGCATCAGTCTCCTGCCCAGTGCCTTTGCCTACCTGCAATCATGGCCTCCAATTGTCTGCTCTAACAAGTCCATGGGGAGGCTTTGTCAGTAATGACCCTCACTGGGGCCCATTAATACTCCCAGACACTTCAAAGTCTCCTTCTGACTTTAACTTCTCCTGCAGTTACATCATTCTCCTCTCACTACCCGAGGTTCATGGACTCAGCACCAAATGCACCATGGGGCTCATTACCATTCAGCCATTTTCATCCAGTCTTCCAGACTTGTACAAATAATTAGTGAGGTTTCAAGAATGCAGTTTAAAGAGGAAGTTTTCTATGAGCACTTTACATAAAGCATTTTCTTTATTTAAGATTAGTTTCCATTAATCTTGAGTTTTCATAAGAAGTGACAGAATCATTCTCTAGTTGACACGGATCCAATGTGCCTCCTAAGGAGATCTGGATGTGTAGGAAAAGCAGCCCCCTGCAGTCCCAGACTCTATGGACAACCTTGCTGCTCAGCTCCCCATCCCCACCACTTCTCTCATCAGCCACCTGGGACTTGCATCACTTTTCCTTACACGGGGCTTCTCCACTGAAGTCTGCAGCTGGATGTGACAGCTTTTTTGCACTAACTCCTGCCTCCTTTCCTCAGACATCTGTCTGCACACAGTTTTTTGTTGTTATTTTGGTGTGTGGCTGTCTTTGTTTTCAGTATTTATAAAAATATATATATAAAAGAAACAAACACCAACAAAAGGAAAAGAAACAAACAAACCAGAGCCCACAACAGTGAGCCAACTCCAAGTTGCCTCCAGTGAGGTGCACCATCCACAAGGGATGACTGTACAAGTAATTTTTGTCACAGAGTGATAGGAAATGGTAAAAGAGAAATACAGCTACAGAGTTAGCTACAGGGATGATGAGAGGGACTGATGAAACACAGGCAAACTCAACCTCCCCGAAATCCCTAGAAGCAACAGGGTATATGAGAAGTATCTGAATGACCAAAGAGCAAGAGCAAGTGGAGGGGAACTCTGCAGAACAATGGAAACTGCACATGTCCACACATTCTGCTGGAAAAGTGATTTCCAGCATGGTCTGTTTCATAAGGCCAGGTGGAAATGCCTCAAAGACTGAGAAGATGAAGTGCAGTGCATAAGAGAAATTCTGGCAACGCAAGTACAGGGGAAGATCAATATTTTTCTCTCGCTGTAATACGCATCCTGAAATATGATAATTTTGATGTCATGGGACACCTCTTATATTGTATTAGAATTGTTCAGTCATTTCAGCTGACTGTAATGTGCTGATTGAGGTGAAATGTTTGAACTGCTTTAAAAACAAGTAGGTAATACTCAGGCCTACAGCAATAAAATCACAATTTTCTGTCCTGCATGGAGCCCTGATGCCGCAAAACCCTCCCTGCCCAGGACTGTTCATGCCACCCCTCACTCCTGGCACAGAGAAAATCTGTGACTTGTCAAACTCTCCTGCCTGTTAGAGCAGAAAAAACAGAGTTAAAAAGATTCCCTGAAATGCTCCATCTTCGAATGGCTAAATTTGTGCCAATCATACCTGTGTTATCTGCCTTTCTTGGTGGAAATATTCACATTTTCTGTCTGTATAGTGATGTATATATTTGTACAGCCACAGCTGTAACCCTTCCAGGGAGGGCGGGTTTGAGGCCTGTCCTGGGGCTGGGCCTTTTTCAAAAGATGAGAGCGAAGGCACGTGGGATACAGCAGTCCCTCACCGTTCCTGAACTTGGCTGAACAACAGCCAGCCTTTGCTGTTGTCCGAGTAGGATGTGTTATACGGAGGGAATTGCAGCCCCGCACATCCCACGGGGCTCTGTGCTTTGAGGAGGCCTCAGCACCATCCCCCTGTCTGCCATGCGGGAGGCAGAGGTGGTACACGAGGGAATGGCAAACATACCCTCAGCACATCATGGTGAGGGAGAGGAGTAGGGCATGCGCTGCAGATGAAGAGGAGAGTGGGGAGAACCGTCTGGGACAGACGCAGCGTGCTCCTGAAGGCTGCCGCAGCCTCCCCACGGCCCGTGGCCATGGTTCCCCCCCCTGCCATCACCCCACCCCCACTCCCCCCCGGCTGTTTTCCAGGTCAGCGTGGATCATCCCACAGCCTCAACAGAACATATGGGTGACCATGGCTAATGCCACAGGCCAGGATATTACGTGCCTGAGTCTTGCTGCACCGCAGCACCCCTTTTGCATCTGTCGGGTCGGAGCGCTGCTGAGACGGGAACGGCTAGCCCGCTTATGTGACCAAGCCATGGCCTGAGAGCCACGCTGCGAGGCCTGGAGCGACTCCTGGAATGGTTGGTTATCCAGAGCTGGGCAGACACCAAGCCTCCCGTCCCAAGAATTGAGCCTCCTGGGCTCGTTGCCAGCGACCTACTGCACATTTTTCACCTATACAGGGAAAAACAACTCAGTGTCATGGTGGGTGAATAGTACGGAACCTGGTTTGGCTAGTGCTCGAGCGTTAACCACCCTGAATCGCCTAGCGTGCTGACTAAGTAAATTTAGTGATGCCACTAGTGCTGCGCTACCTGGCTTGCTGCTTGACGTAAATATTAATAAGGCATGCTACGCTACAAAATAGAGCTGGGATTGATTTTTGTTACTTGTCCATGGTCATGATTGCGAGGACTTTGCAGGTATGTCTTATATGAACCTGAGTGATCATTCCCACTTGGTACACGTGAAGATACAGGAATTACAAGAATTAACCAAACAACTGAAGACAAATGATAGCAGGACCCCATTTGGAGACTGGACATGAGGGTGGCCGTGGCTACAAAACTACTGTTATTTGGTTGCTTATTATGTGTAATTTTTCCTGTGCATTGCATTCTGTCTTCCATGTCTATTGTCCCTGGTGCGGTCAGTAAGAGCTTGACTCAGCCCTGATCGGGCACTGCCATGTGCGGTGCCTTGGCAGCATGGCTGTGGGACCACGCGTGGGGCAGTGGGGCGATAAGGTCTCCCTTGAGCCTCCTAGGAGGAATGCAGGAACATTTACCGAGCAGCCAGGGATCAAGTTCAGAAAGCTAAGCCCCACCAGAATTGACTCTTGTCAGGAGCGTCAGGGGCAACAGGAAGGGCTTCTACAGGTATATTGGTGATAAAAGTAAGACTAGGGAAAACGTGGGCCCTCTGCTGAAGGAAATGGGAGACCTGGTTACGTGGTACATGGAGGAGGCTGGGGTAGTCAATGACTTTTTTGCTTCAGTCTTCACTGTCAAGTGCTCTAGCCACACTAGCCAATTCACAGAATACAAAGGAACAGACTGGGAGAATGAGGTACTGCAGAGCCTCCTGGGAACTATTCCAAGGCACGTGGAAAACAAAGAGGTGCTTGGTGACAGTCAGCGTGGCTCCAGTAAGGGCAGATCATGCCTGAAAAATCTGGTAGCCTTCTACAGCAGGGTTACAGCACTGGTGGATAGGGGAAGAGCAGCTGCCGTCATCTACCTGGACTTCTGCAAGGCATTTGACGCTGTCCTGCATGACATCCTTGTCTCCAAATTGGAGAGTCATGGATATGATGGATGAGCAACTCCATGGGCAAGGAATTGGCTGGATGGTTGCACTCAGAGAGTTGTGGTCAACGGCTTCATGCCCAAGTGGAGATCAGTGATGAGTCGTGTCCCTCAGGAGTCAGTATGGGGCCGGCACTATTTAATATATTTGTCAGCGACATGGACGGTAGATTGAGTGCACTCTCAGCACGTTTGCTGATGACTCTAAGCTGTGTGGCACGGTCGACATGCTGGAGGGAAGGGATGCCATCCAGGGGGACCTGCACAGGCTTGAGAGCTGGGCCGATGCAAACCTCGTGAGGTTCAACAAGGCCAAGTGGAAGGTCCTGCACCTGGATCAGGGCAATCCTAAGCACAAATCCAGGCTGGGTGGAGAATGGGTTGAGAGCAGCCCTGAGAAGGGCCTGGGAGCATTGGTGGGTGAGAGACTCCGCATGAACTGGCAATGTGCACATGCCATAAAAAAAAAGAAAGCCAGCCGTATCGCGGGCTGCATCAAAAGAAGTGTGGCCACGAGGCTGATCAGAGGGTTGTCCCACGAAGACAGGCTGGGAGAGTTGTTCAGTCTAGAGAAGAGAAGGCTCTGGGCAGACCTCATTGCAGCCTTCCAGTACCAAAAGGGGGCCTCCAAGAAAGCTGCGCAGGGACTCTTTCTCAGGGGGTGTAGTGATAGGACAAGGACTAGTGGTTTTAAACTAAAAAGGAGTAGATTTGGAGTAGATATAGGGCTACTCGGCTCCACCAGGTCTAAATCTCTGAACGTTAAGGCTACTTCTTTGCAACTGTGCATTTCCCGTCTCTACCTGATTCTTCAGGCATTTGGAAAGTTCGGTCTGTAGAAGGCTCAGCCTTTGCCTGATTCTGTCAGTTTTCTTCCAGCTCTCTACTATCATTTCTCATCTCCAGAGCTGGAAGTGATCAGGATCCAGGAGGTCTTGTACGTGCTTTGGTGAGCATTTCTTTTCAGCCCCTAAACGCTGAATACCAGCCACCAGGCCTGCAGTTTGAGCCATCTGTGCCTCTTACTTGTCTCCTCATGCTCTGTAAACATCTTTTCAATCCACTTGTTCCAATCAACCAAGAATTTACTAGCACAGGTCCCATTTGGGTGCCCACACAATGCTCTAGTTTCCTTGTAAATATAACCCTAAGGGAACAGAAGCAAAGGATCGGTCCCCCAGCATATTATAAGCATTATGTACACGCAATCTCAGCAAGACACACAACTTGACCAGATCCTGCTGACTACCCCAGATGCTCTGGAGCCCAGTACAGACCGATACCACCCAGCATGGTCCTGCCCGGCCACTGGAACCCAGCCCAGTGCCCAGGGTCCCCAGCTCTCCGCCCAGGCTGAGGGACACGGCTGCCAGTTTCCCCTTTGCAGGTTCAACCAGCAATGAAGCTGAGCACCTGTGCCAGGGACACCCAGGGAGGACACTGATACAGCCGGTCACACAAACGACCACAGACAAGGCGCTGCTTGCAACAGCACCCACACACAGGACACACGTAACACACAGGCACAGACAGCCGAGTCCCCTCCTGCCTGGGGCTGGCAGAGACAGCAGGTCACTGCTGCAGGCACACACATGGCACTCTCGGGGTTCACAAGCACATACACACCCGCACACCTGGCCCTGAGAGTCCTTTCAGATGCCCTCAGGTTCCCCATGCCTCTGCCTGCTCCTCGTCCCCATGGGCCTCCCCTCCAGGTCTGCCACGGAGCTCCCCTAGCTAGGAGGGAGCTATGGGGACGTGGGCTGAGACACAGACTTTTGCACTGGAAATGCGCGCAACTGGCAGCGATGAGTATCATGACGGGAAGCCACACTTAAGACAGCACAGGCATAGCAATGGGAGCCTTGGAAAGAGCTCTCCTTTCAACCCACATTCCTCTTTCAAAGCAGAGATCCAGCTTATGTGTACTCAAGTCTAGGGTGGATGAAGTGACACAAGCAGTCTGTTTGGGAAGAGCCCCGGTGCTCTTTATTTTCCATTCAGGGGTGGAAAGCGGGGGAGCTTCCCAGCCCCTTTGCTCAGAGCTCCGCTGCTGCCGGCACCGTTCCCAGCACCTTCCCCTCCACTGCGGTACCAGCATCTAGCGCTAGGGAGTCAAAAGAAAAAAGAGGATGAGCAGGTTGTGTACAGGCTGAACACAGAGAAATACTGCAGGCTTAGCTCGGGCCGTGCACGTAGGGGTCTGCTTCCCAGGAAGCTTCAAGGTTGCCGTGAAGTGAGACAGATGCCTCGTGCCCGAGCTCACGACAAGGTCCCCAGGGGTGCAGCTCACCAGCCTGGGGCTGAGTCAGGTGGAGCGGAGGACCCTGGGTATTCTGCACAGGTATTCCCCCTCAGGGCAAGGTGTCCTGGTGTCAGTGCTCTCCAAAGGAAGGACAGACTCTCGGCTTTGGAAAGGGGAGAGGCAGCCATCCAGGGGACCCCTCTGTTTTCAGACAGGACTTTCACATCCCACATGGGAAAGCCTGTTCTGGGTGCCCAGCCGCTCCCTGTCAGGTGTCAGGGAGCTCCAGTCCCAAAGTCTCCAGAGTCTCCAAAGCCCGCGTCTGTCTCGGGAGGGGTGTTGGAGACGTGCCCTCTTTCTCCCAGTGCTGCCCCCAGGGGAAGGATGGGCCTTGCAGCAGTGGGAAGCACCATCCCTTTTTGGAGATACTTACCAGGGGAGCTGCTGCTGCTGCTCTTGCCGCAGCCGGTTTGCCTCCGCAACATTTCTGAATACGCTTTGTTGATGGCGATGTGGCTCCAACCTTTCCAAAACTTGGCGTGCTCGTGGGGAAAGGCGGCTGCAACAACAGGAGAAAGGGATCCCTCAGCCTCTCTCAGACACCCCTTCTGCCTCTCCCGTCATCCAGACCCTGCACCCATGCAGTGCCACCTGCACCCACCCTTCCAACCTGATTTTTAGGCCTTGGTGGTAACCAAGGTCATGCCCGCTTTAGGAGGAATCAAAGGGTGTTAGAGGCAAGCCCAGGACTCAGGGACCAGGCTCCTGGACATGTCCTGACATCACTCAACAGCTACTCCAGTGCCCCACGACGGGAACGGAGCCGGCACACACTTACTCAGGCCGGAGTCTCTCCAGCTTGGCTGCTGCTCCCAAATCCTCTGCTGGGGCAGGGTTCTCAGCCTTCCTCCACCTCCTCCTGACCTCCTTGCTCCTGGGCTGGGCTGGAGGATGGGGGGTCCAAGCATGTTGGCTGTTGAATCGCTGCAAGGAGAAGACACTCTCATCAAACAGGACTGGACACACAGGTGCTGTTTCCCAGAGGACCTCTTGAAAGGGCCCTGCAACAGGACCTGCGAACCAGGCGACTCGGCGCTGCCAGCCCACGTCTGGCTGCTGCTTTTATCCCTCCCTTTCTGCTGACAACCTCTCCCTCACAGGGAGGAGCAGGCAAAGCCCTGCCCTGCGGCCTGGTGCCCGTCCTGCTCCCACCACCCTGGGACCTGCCGCCCTCGGAGCCCTGGCGGAGAGGATCGCTGCTGTTCTCAGCGCTGTTGATCACTGCCAGTACCTGGGGTATCTGTTGGTCCTCCCCATCAGACCAGGCTTCCCATGCAGCCATTTCTGCCCGGGCTTGCTCTTGTAGCTTTTGGTACGTGGGCCATGAGCAGTCTGTTTGGTCCCACTGTGAAGACAGGTTCCAGACCTCCTGGAGGAAAAAAAAAAAAAACAAAAACACAACAGCAGACAGGATTGGTCTCAGCTGTCCCTCAGGCCTAACCCGCACTCCTGCCCCCTCGCCTCAGCCGGTCTGTCAGCAGTGCTTCGACCCTCAAGGACGAGGGGCCCTGAAGCTAGGCCAGGCTCCTCAACTCGTGACAAACACAGCTGAACAGCCCGCGGTGACCAAAGCCCTCTGCCATCAATGACCCAGAAAGGCCTTGTTCCTTTTCCATGGCCCCTGGTCAAAATGAAATGGCTCGTGGCAACACGGGAGGCAGTAAGAGGCAGGGAAGGTGTGCGGGACGCCACCTTCCGTCTCCTGAGGAAGAGATGAAGGAGGTAACAAACGTGAAAATGAACGCATCCCAAGGGACCTGCTCGGGATCGCTCCACACAAAGAGGCTTTTGCACAGGCCCAAACAGCACGGTCATTGCAGCAAGGCAGAGCAGGTACCTGCAGCGCTCTCCTGGAGGCTTCAGGAGCAGGGAGCGCAGTGGTGGTGGACATGGCTTCAGGAGCTGTTTCCTGCCTGTCTGTCCTCTTCGTCCTGGGGGTGCTGCCTGGACACGGGGGGAGCACGCTGCAAACAGACACCAGGAGGAGGCTGCATGAGCCCAGGGGAATTCGGTCTCCAGTCCGCGCTCGCAAGCTGCGTCAGCCTCTGCAGCAGACGACAGTTCCGCAGCGAGCGGGCGTATTGGACTGGCCGTGTTCACTTCAGCAGAGACAGAGAGAGCCAAACGCGAAGCTGTGGCACCACCTGCCTTCAGGAAGGCTCGGGATGCCCGTATCCAGGCCCTTTTTGGTGGAAGAAGGAGAGGAGCGGTGTCTTGTGCAAGGACAGGAGCCGAGAGACACCATTATGGCCCACCCGGGCTTTACCTCAGCTTCTCCTCTGTGGCCCTGAAACGCGGTGCGCTTACGGGTGGAAAACAGGTTATCGCTGGGGAGCCAGTAGCATCGGAGAAAACCGTCAGGCAAGGAGGGCAGTCATGCCACCTCCCTACCTCAGCACTCTCTTGTGCCTGCCACAACGTTTGGGATAGCATTTGAAAAAATGCCTGAAAGAAACTTTTCCATCTGGTATCACAGCTCCTTAGGCTGGAAGAAACAGCAGGGGAGATGGGGCCACGGCAATCCTAAGCCACGGTGAGACATGTTAGAATGAAGGCAGGGGACATTTGCTCCCACAGACAAGAAGATGGACTCTGCTGCAATGTGGGGGGACTCCTGAAGGGAGAAGAGCTTCTGCAACAAGGCCCTGCATTCAGCTCCCCCAGGGATCGGGGCCCTGGTGGAAAATGAAGCTGGTGTGCCAGTCTCAGGCAAACGTGCTGCACGCTTGCCATCCGTTGAGAGAGCGGCCTCCGCTAGGACGTGTGTCAGGAGCCACCCTGCGGCTGGTGGGTCCAAAGGGGACATCTCTCCTGTGTGGCTGCAAGTGGCTCCTTCCTCCTTTCCCCCAGGGGTCTCACCTGGTAGACGGCTTCTTCTCCACATCTTGCTGCCTTGTGCCCGGCTCCCAGCTTGTCAGGATGGGGACGGAAAGCCTCTTCCTCCTCTGCAGCAGCTTGCCAGGATGGCACTCTGAAACTAGAAAAGGAGGAAGCTCTTCAGAGCAGCCGCATGGGCACTGCCTTTTAACCTGGTTCAAGTCAGCCAGCACGGGACAGGGACCACCTCCAGACAGCAGGGACCTGTTCCCTTACCTCTTCTCATCCTGCGCTCTCCTGCAGCTTCCTCCTGTGAGGTGGTGGAAGCTTTGGCCTCTGGCCTTCTCCTCACAGTCAGATGAAACCTGGAAAACAAACGATGACACGGGCTTGAAGAAGGCTGGCCTCCTTCCCGTTGCAGCTTGCTGGCAGTAATCCTCCTGGTGTCGCGCAAGGCATGGCATCCCTTTTCCGTCATGTCCATGCATGGGGTTTGTTGTCAGTCTTCCCGCAGCACCAGAAAAGGTAGCCTAAATTCCCCTCCACATGCAGGCAACTCTCTCTGACGGGAATCGCAGCAGCGCGGGCACAAGAAACACAACCACAATGCCCCTCCTCTCCAGGTGAAGACACTCGTAGCCGAAACTCAGCAGTAGATAACCAGGAACCAGTCCCCGGGGTTTAGCCCTGACTGGGTGCTGAAGGTGGAGACCCAGCCGCGCACGTTCCAAAGCAGGAGGTGGGAAGCCTCCCGCTGGGTCAGCCAAGGGCTGCGGAGGAAACACACTCACCTTGGGAACATCGGGATCCCACGAGCGGTGGTCTCTCCACTGAAGGCGGTCAGATGTGCCGGCCACATTCTCTGCAAAGAGACACAGACCTGCTGGAGGGTTTCTGAGGCGGTTTTCTCACGGCTCTCATTGACAGGAAGCAAACCTGTCTCCCAAGCCAAAAGAAAGCCTTCTCTCCAAAGCCCTCCTCCAAAGCCTCTTCCATGAACCTTTGTTCTGCTCTGGAGGAGCTGCATGGCAGAATATGGAGGCTGTACAGTAACACTGCCAGGCTTTTTGCAGGGGCAAGCGCCCAGATGCTCAGAAGAAACTCTCTTTGTTAATGGAGAAAGCAGCTAAGGGGGCAAGCGTGGGGAAAGGCATTTGACTGGCCTGCCATGTCCAGGCTGGCCAACAGCGGTCGGATTCCTCACCCTTTGCTAGGATTCCCAAAGAAATTGAAGTAGCCCCCAAAACCTCACCAACTTACACTGTGGAGCAGTGCGACCAGGTCCGCAGTGCTCTCCAGACGTTTGACACAGTCCAGATAAAAGTTCATGCAGAGGAAACCATCTTTGCACGTCAGAACACCAATGTCCCTGAAGGCAAAGGGGACGTGCTCCTTGCTCCTCAGGAGGAAGCAGTACAACAGGATGGTCTCTTGCACACAGTTCTTCACCACGTGCAGTGGGAAGGAGGTGGCTCGCGATAGCTGCACGTAGTTCAGCGGCTCGATCTTGACACCATCTGCAAGGAGAAGCAACATCCTCAGTGCCACAGCAAGCCCAAGTTGCTTGCAACATTCAGAACAAGTTCCCAGAGAAAGGGTCGCTAAGAGAAAGAGCTCCTGGGGCACGGTTTCTTTTGGGGAACTCAAGCTGTACCCTGACCGTCGGAGACAATCCTCTACTTCTCCCGGGCCTTTCCAAAGAGCAGGGAGAACAAACCGTTCCGGACATGGGGCAGGAAGAGGGGGGCTGCTGCCTTCTCACCAGGGAGGAGCTCAGTGGGACAGTAGATCTCCTCCAGCCACAACTCATCGATGTCCAGCTCGAAGAAAGGCCTTCGAACCAAGAGCGGCTCTTCTTTGCCATGGAATTGCTCTTGGACAACAGCAAAGGTCCCGAGTCCCGCAACCCGAACGCCCTGCACACAGAAAAGACAGAAAGGCCGATGAGGGAGTTCTTGAGAGATGGGAAAAGGGATGACTGTCAGAGCAGGGGGACACTGCTCTGTGCCCTGCCCGCTCCTGAGGGACAATGGGGCAAGGTGGGGCACTTTGGAAAGCTTTGCAAAAGAGCCGCATCCTCTGTTTCTTTCGTCTCCCCCCTCACAGGATTTGCCAACATCCCTTGGCTAGAGAAGCGCCCGGAGGTTTCCAGCACACGGATTAGGCCTGGGACTGACTCCCAGCAATTGTCCTAGGCACGGAGCCAGGATATTCCCCCATCTCTCTGCTCGCCCTCCCCACTCAGACCGCAGGGAAGAGGGAAGCCCTAGGGTGTGCCAAACACCTGAGAGGCAGAGCACATCTGGCCTTGGTTTCTCTCCCAGCTGGCCAAGAAGCTGCTCCGGGCACCCCGGGCAGTCTTAGAGCACTGCCACGGTGCTCGGGCAGGGATTGCTCTGCAGGGCCCAGGACACCAACCCACCTTATCCCGCTTCAGCTCTTCCAGGATGTACTTGGATACAGCATCCCAGATAGCCTCAGTCTCTGGAAAGCGAGGAAAAGACACGTCAGGCTCCAGGCCAGCCAGCTCACAACCTCTTGGCAAGCACCTCACCCAGGCGATGACACATGCAGGCATACACAAGCATCCCAGAAAAACACCATGCAGGCACTCCTGGGACATTCCTGAGAGGCCTGTGGGACCTGCAGGCCACGCCAGTCTCTGGGACACCAGAGGTCTTTCCTCCCAGAGCCAGATCCCAAAGAGGCACCAGCTCCCAGGGAAAGCTGGCCCTGGACTGTCCCCCATCAGGAGAAGTCTGAGCCATGGCCAGAGGAGCCCTGGGCCTCAGGACAGCCCTGGCATCAGGACCCAGGAGTCCTGGCTGCCACATTGTCCCCTGAGCCCAGCGGGACCCTCAGGCAGGGCTCTCGTGGCAGCCACCAGCTCTGTGCAGCACCACCACCACCCCCCAGCCCAGGACCTGCAGCTTGGGACAGCTGACAGCCCCTGGGACACCCCTTGGGAAGGGGCTCCTGACACCCTCACCTTTGGGGGAGAGCTGCAGGAGCACTGGGAATGCAGAAGTCAGATCAGAGGTGATGGTCACACTCCAGCAACCCTCCATCTCACTTGCTGCTGGCCCTCAGCTCAGGACAAGGGATGCCCGCCCTGGCTCCTCAACCACAGCTCCTCTGCAAGGTGCCCCTGCTCCTCCGCCCGTCAGCGAGGGTCGCCCAGTGCAACCTTGCTGCCTGCTGCCCCCACTCCTGGCCACAGAAGGACAGCGGTGGGGAGCACCCAAGCAGTGCCCAGCAGGGACCAGGCCTTGCAGGGAAGTGCCGGCACTGGCGCTGCTCCAGTGAAGATATCCTGGTGATGCAGTGCATCCCCCTGTGACATCAGCACGTGTCATCTGAAGGCTTATGATGTCAGCAGCATGGAGACAGCACAGCTCAGGAGAGAGACGAGAGATTTCCTTTCTTGTCCTGAGAAACAGTCACCTCCCTTCTGCCCAGTTCTTTAGCAGCAGTTCCTGGCAAAGCCACCAGGAACATCTCCACATGGTGACAAAGGCCATAGAATAAAGGATTGGAGTGCTGGAGAAGTCCCCACTGTCTGCCTGCCCCAACACGCCTCTGCTCTGACCCTCTGACATCCCCCTGTGACATCAGCACGTGTCATTTGAAGGCCTATGAGGTCAGCAGCAAGGAGATGGCGCAGGTCGGGAGAGAGACGAGAGATTTCCCTTCTTGTCCTGAGAAACTGTCACCTCCCTTCTGCCCTGTTCTTTTCCACAGGATCTTGACAAATCTACCAGGAACATCTCCAAATGGTGACAAAGGCCATTGGATATAGGAAGTGGAGCGCTGGAAAAGTCACCGCTGTGTTCCTGCCCCAACACACCTCTGATCTTGGAAGCCCTTCCAGGAAGGTGAGGTTTGAGGCCTGTCCTGGGGCTGGGCCTTTTTCAAGAAAAAGATGGGAGCAAAGGCACCTGGGATACAGCAGTCCCTCACCGCACCTGAACTTGGCTGAACAACAGCCAGCCTTTGCTGTTGTCCGAGTAGGATGTGTTATACGGAGGGAATTGCAGCCCCGCACATCCCACGGGGCTCTGTGCTTTGAGGAGGCCTCAGCACCATCCCCCTGTCTGCCATGCGGGAGGCAGAGGTGGTACACGAGGGAATGGCAAACATACCCTCAGCACGTCATGGTGAGGGAGAGGAGTAGGGCATGCGCTGCAGATGAAGAGGAGAGTGGGGAGAACCGTCTGGGACAGACGCAGCGTGCTCCTGAAGGCTGCCGCAGCCTCCCCGCGGCCCGTGGCCATGATTCCCCCCCCTGCCATCACCCCACCCCCACTCCCCCCCGGCTGTTTTCCAGGTCAGCGTGGATCATCCCACAGCCTCAACAGAACGTATGGGTGACCATGGCTAATGCCACAGGCCAGGATATTACGTGCCTGAGTCTTGCTGCACCGCAGCACCCCTTTTGCATCTGTCGGGTCGGAGCGCTGCTGAGACGGGAACGGCTAGCCCGCTTATGTGACCAAGCCATGGCCTGAGAGCCACGCTGCGAGGCCTGGAGCGACTCCTGGAATGGTTGGTTATCCAGAGCTGGGCAGACACCAAGCCTCCCGTCCCAAGAATTGAGCCTCCTGGGCTCGTTGCCAGCGACCTACTGCACATTTTTCACCTATACAGGGAAAAACAACTCAGTGTCATGGTGGGTGAATAGTACGGAACCTGGTTTGGCTAGTGCTCGAGCGTTAACCACCCTGAATCGCCTAGCGTGCTGACTAAGTAAATTTAGTGATGCCACTAGTGCTGCGCTACCTGGCTTGCTGCTTGACGTAAATATTAATAAGGCATGCTACGCTACAAAATAGAGCTGGGATTGATTTTTGTTACTTGTCCATGGTCATGATTGCGAGGACTTTGCAGGTATGTCTTATATGAACCTGAGTGATCATTCCCACTTGGTACACGTGAAGATACAGGAATTACAAGAATTAACCAAACAACTGAAGACAAATGATAGCAGGACCCCATTTGGAGACTGGACATGAGGGTGGCCGTGGCTACAAAACTACTGTTATTTGGTTGCTTATTATGTGTAATTTTTCCTGTGCATTGCATTCTGTCTTCCATGTCTATTGTCCCTGGTGCGGTCAGTAAGAGCTTGACTCAGCCCTGATCGGGCACTGCCATGTGCGGTGCCTTGGCAGCATGGCTGTGGGACCACGCGTGGGGCAGTGGGGCGATAAGGTCTCCCTTGAGCCTCCTAGGAGGAATGCAGGAACATTTACCGAGCAGCCAGGGATCAAGTTCAGAAAGCTAAGCCCCACCAGAATTGACTCTTGTCAGGAGCGTCAGGGGCAACAGGAAGGGCTTCTACAGGTATATTGGTGATAAAAGTAAGACTAGGGAAAACGTGGGCCCTCTGCTGAAGGAAATGGGAGACCTGGTTACGTGGTACATGGAGGAGGCTGGGGTAGTCAATGACTTTTTTGCTTCAGTCTTCACTGTCAAGTGCTCTAGCCACACTAGCCAATTCACAGAATACAAAGGAACAGACTGGGAGAATGAGGTACTGCAGAGCCTCCTGGGAACTATTCCAAGGCACGTGGAAAACAAAGAGGTGCTTGGTGACAGTCAGCGTGGCTCCAGTAAGGGCAGATCATGCCTGAAAAATCTGGTGGCCTTCTACAGCAGGGTTACAGCACTGGTGGATAGGGGAAGAGCAGCTGCCGTCATCTACCTGGACTTCTGCAAGGCATTTGACACTGTCCTGCATGACATCCTTGTCTCCAAATTGGAGAGTCGTGGATATGATGGATGAGCAACTCCATGGGCAAGGAATTGGCTGGATGGTTGCACTCAGAGAGTTGTGGTCAACGGCTTCATGCCCAAGTGGAGATCAGTGATGAGTCGTGTCCCTCAGGAGTCAGTATGGGGCCGGCACTATTTAATATATTTGTCAGCGACATGGACGGTAGATTGAGTGCACTCTCAGCACGTTTGCTGATGACTCTAAGCTGTGTGGCACGGTCGACACGCTGGAGGGAAGGGATGCCATCCAGGGGGACCTGCACAGGCTTGAGAGCTGGGCCGATGCAAACCTCGTGAGGTTCAACAAGGCCAAGTGGAAGGTCCTGCACCTGGATCAGGGCAATCCTAAGCACAAATCCAGGCTGGGTGGAGAATGGGTTGAGAGCAGCCCTGAGAAGGGCCTGGGAGCATTGGTGGGTGAGAGACTCCGCATGAACTGGCAATGTGCACATGCCATAAAAAAAAAGAAAGCCAGCCGTATCGCGGGCTGCATCAAAAGAAGTGTGGCCACGAGGCTGATCAGAGGGTTGTCCCACGAAGACAGGCTGGGAGAGTTGTTCAGTCTAGAGAAGAGAAGGCTCTGGGCAGACCTCATTGCAGCCTTCCAGTACCAAAAGGGGGCCTCCAAGAAAGCTGCGCAGGGACTCTTTCTCAGGGGGTGTAGTGATAGGACAAGGACTAGTGGTTTTAAACTAAAAAGGAGTAGATTTGGAGTAGATATAGGGCTACTCGGCTCCACCAGGTCTAAATCTCTGAACGTTAAGGCTACTTCTTTGCAACTGTGCATTTCCCGTCTCTACCTGATTCTTCAGGCATTTGGAAAGTTCGGTCTGTAGAAGGCTCAGCCTTTGCCTGATTCTGTCAGTTTTCTTCCAGCTCTCTACTATCATTTCTCATCTCCAGAGCTGGAAGTGATCAGGATCCAGGAGGTCTTGTACGTGCTTTGGTGAGCATTTCTTTTCAGCCCCTAAACGCTGAATACCAGCCACCAGGCCTGCAGTTTGAGCCATCTGTGCCTCTTACTTGTCTCCTCATGCTCTGTAAACATCTTTTCAATCCACTTGTTCCAATCAACCAAGAATTTACTAGCACAGGTCCCATTTGGGTGCCCACACAATGCTCTAGTTTCCTTGTAAATATAACCCTAAGGGAACAGAAGCAAAGGATCGGTCCCCCAGCATATTATAAGCATTATGTACACGCAATCTCAGCAAGACACACAACTTGACCAGATCCTGCTGACTACCCCAGATGCTCTGGAGCCCAGTACAGACCGATACCACCCAGCATGGTCCTGCCCGGCCACTGGAACCCAGCCCAGTGCCCAGGGTCCCCAGCTCTCCGCCCAGGCTGAGGGACACGGCTGCCAGTTTCCCCTTTGCAGGTTCAACCAGCAACGAAGCTGAGCACCTGTGCCAGGGACACCCAGGGAGGACACTGATACAGCTGGTCACACAAACGACCACAGACAAGGCGCTGCTTGCAACAGCACCCACACACAGGACACACGTAACACACAGGCACAGACAGCCGAGTCCCCTCCTGCCTGGGGCTGGCAGAGACAGCAGGTCACTGCTGCAGGCACACACATGGCACTCTCGGGGTTCACAAGCACATACACACCCGCACACCTGGCCCTGAGAGTCCTTTCAGATGCCCTCAGGTTCCCCATGCCTCTGCCTGCTCCTCGTCCCCATGGGCCTCCCCTCCAGGTCTGCCACGGAGCTCCCCTAGCTAGGAGGGAGCTATGGGGACGTGGGCTGAGACACAGACTTTTGCACTGGAAATGCGCGCAACTGGCAGCGATGAGTATCATGACGGGAAGCCACACTTAAGACAGCACAGGCATAGCAATGGGAGCCTTGGAAAGAGCTCTCCTTTCAACCCACATTCCTCTTTCAAAGCAGAGATCCAGCTTATGTGTACTCAAGTCTAGGGTGGATGAAGTGACACAAGCAGTCTGTTTGGGAAGAGCCCCGGTGCTCTTTATTTTCCATTCAGGGGTGGAAAGCGGGGGAGCTTCCCAGCCCCTTTGCTCAGAGCTCCGCTGCTGCTGGCACCGTTCCCAGCACCTTCCCCTCCACTGCGGTACCAGCATCTAGCGCTAGGGAGTCAAAAGAAAAAAGAGGATGAGCAGGTTGTGTACAGGCTGAACACAGAGAAATACTGCAGGCTTAGCTCGGGCCGTGCACGTAGGGGTCTGCTTCCCAGGAAGCTTCAAGGTTGGCGTGAAGTGAGACAGATGCCTCGTGCCCGAGCTCACGACAAGGTCCCCAGGGGTGCAGCTCACCAGCCTGGGGCTGAGTCAGGTGGAGCGGAGGACCCTGGGTATTCTGCACAGGTATTCCCCCTCAGGGCAAGGTGTCCTGGTGTCAGCGCTCTCCAAAGGAAGGACAGACTCTCGGCTTTGGAAAGGGGAGAGGCAGCCATCCAGGGGACCCCTCTGTTTTCAGACAGGACTTTCACATCCCACATGGGAAAGCCTGTTCTGGGTGCCCAGCCGCTCCCTGTCAGGTGTCAGGGAGCTCCAGTCCCAAAGTCTCCAGAGTCTCCAAAGCCCGCGTCTGTCTCGGGAGGGGTGTTGGAGACGTGCCCTCTTTCTCCCAGTGCTGCCCCCAGGGGAAGGATGGGCCTTGCAGCAGTGGGAAGCACCATCCCTTTTTGGAGATACTTACCAGGGGAGCTGCTGCTGCTGCTCTTGCCGCAGCCGGTTTGCCTCCGCAACATTTCTGAATACGCTTTGTTGATGGCGATGTGGCTCCAACCTTTCCAAAACTTGGCGTGCTCGTGGGGAAAGGCGGCTGCAACAACAGGAGAAAGGGATCCCTCAGCCTCTCTCAGACACCCCTTCTGCCTCTCCCGTCATCCAGACCCTGCACCCATGCAGTGCCACCTGCACCCACCCTTCCAACCTGATTTTTAGGCCTTGGTGGTAACCAAGGTCATGCCCGCTTTAGGAGGAATCAAAGGGTGTTAGAGGCAAGCCCAGGACTCAGGGACCAGGCTCCTGGACATGTCCTGACATCACTCAACAGCTACTCCAGTGCCCCAGGACGGGAACGGAGCCGGCACACACTTACTCAGGCCGGAGTCTCTCCAGCTTGGCTGCTGCTCCCAAATCCTCTGCTGGGGCAGGGTTCTCAGCCTTCCTCCACCTCCTCCTGACCTCCTTGCTCCTGGGCTGGGCTGGAGGATGGGGGGTCCAAGCATGTTGGCTGTTGAATCGCTGCAAGGAGAAGACACTCTCATCAAACAGGACTGGACACACAGGTGCTGTTTCCCAGAGGACCTCTTGAAAGGGCCCTGCAACAGGACCTGCGAACCAGGCGACTCGGCGCTGCCAGCCCACGTCTGGCTGCTGCTTTTATCCCTCCCTTTCTGCTGACAACCTCTCCCTCACAGGGAGGAGCAGGCAAAGCCCTGCCCTGCGGCCTGGTGCCCGTCCTGCTCCCACCACCCTGGGACCTGCCGCCCTCGGAGCCCTGGCGGAGAGGATCGCTGCTGTTCTCAGCGCTGTTGATCACTGCCAGTACCTGGGGTATCTGTTGGTCCTCCCCATCAGACCAGGCTTCCCATGCAGCCATTTCTGCCCGGGCTTGCTCTTGTAGCTTTTGGTACGTGGGCCATGAGCAGTCTGTTTGGTCCCACTGTGAAGACAGGTTCCAGACCTCCTGGAGGAAAAAAAAAAAAAACAAAAACACAACAGCAGACAGGATTGGTCTCAGCTGTCCCTCAGGCCTAACCCGCACTCCTGCCCCCTCGCCTCAGCCGGTCTGTCAGCAGTGCTTCGACCCTCAAGGACGAGGGGCCCTGAAGCTAGGCCAGGCTCCTCAACTCGTGACAAACACAGCTGAACAGCCCGCGGTGACCAAAGCCCTCTGCCATCAATGACCCAGAAAGGCCTTGTTCCTTTTCCATGGCCCCTGGTCAAAATGAAATGGCTCGTGGCAACACGGGAGGCAGTAAGAGGCAGGGAAGGTGTGCGGGACGCCACCTTCCGTCTCCTGAGGAAGAGATGAAGGAGGTAACAAACGTGAAAATGAACGCATCCCAAGGGACCTGCTCGGGATCGCTCCACACAAAGAGGCTTTTGCACAGGCCCAAACAGCACGGTCATTGCAGCAAGGCAGAGCAGGTACCTGCAGCGCTCTCCTGGAGGCTTCAGGAGCAGGGAGCGCAGTGGTGGTGGACATGGCTTCAGGAGCTGTTTCCTGCCTGTCTGTCCTCTTCGTCCTGGGGGTGCTGCCTGGACACGGGGGGAGCACGCTGCAAACAGACACCAGGAGGAGGCTGCATGAGCCCAGGGGAATTCGGTCTCCAGTCCGCGCTCGCAAGCTGCGTCAGCCTCTGCAGCAGACGACAGTTCCGCAGCGAGCGGGCGTATTGGACTGGCCGTGTTCACTTCAGCAGAGACAGAGAGAGCCAAACGCGAAGCTGTGGCACCACCTGCCTTCAGGAAGGCTCGGGATGCCCGTATCCAGGCCCTTTTTGGTGGAAGAAGGAGAGGAGCGGTGTCTTGTGCAAGGACAGGAGCCGAGAGACACCATTATGGCCCACCCGGGCTTTACCTCAGCTTCTCCTCTGTGGCCCTGAAACACGGTGCGCTTACGGGTGGAAAACAGGTTATCGCTGGGGAGCCAGTAGCATCGGAGAAAACCGTCAGGTAAGGAGGGCAGTCATGCCACCTCCCTACCTCAGCACTCTCTTGTGCCTGCCACAACGTTTGGGATAGCATTTGAAAAAAATGCCTGAAAGAAACTTTTCCATCTGGTATCACAGCTCCTTAGGCTGGAAGAAACAGCAGGGGAGATGGGGCCACGGCAATCCTAAGCCACGGTGAGACATGTTAGAATGAAGGCAGGGGACATTTGCTCCCACAGACAAGAAGATGGACTCTGCTGCAATGTGGGGGGACTCCTGAAGGGAGAAGAGCTTCTGCAACAAGGCCCTGCATTCAGCTCCCCCAGGGATCGGGGCCCTGGTGGAAAATGAAGCTGGTGTGCCAGTCTCAGGCAAACGTGCTGCACGCTTGCCATCCGTTGAGAGAGCGGCCTCCGCTAGGACGTGTGTCAGGAGCCACCCTGCGGCTGGTGGGTCCAAAGGGGACATCTCTCCTGTGTGGCTGCAAGTGGCTCCTTCCTCCTTTCCCCCAGGGGTCTCACCTGGTAGACGGCTTCTTCTCCACATCTTGCTGCCTTGTGCCCGGCTCCCAGCTTGTCAGGATGGGGACGGAAAGCCTCTTCCTCCTCTGCAGCAGCTTGCCAGGATGGCACTCTGAAACTAGAAAAGGAGGAAGCTCTTCAGAGCAGCTGCGTGGGCACTGCCTTTTAACCTGGTTCAAGTCAGCCAGCACGGGACAGGGACCACCTCCAGACAGCAGGGACCTGTTCCCTTACCTCTTCTCATCCTGCGCTCTCCTGCAGCTTCCTCCTGTGAGGTGGTGGAAGCTTTGGCCTCTGGCCTTCTCCTCACAGTCAGATGAAACCTGGCAAACAAACGATGACACGGGCTTGAAGAAGGCTGGCCTCCTTCCCGTTGCAGCTTGCTGGCAGTAATCCTCCTGGTGTCGCGCAAGGCATGGCATCCCTTTTCCGTCATGTCCATGCATGGGGTTTGTTGTCAGTCTTCCCGCAGCACCAGAAAAGGTAGCCTAAATTCCCCTCCACATGCAGGCAACTCTCTCTGACGGGAATCGCAGCAGCGCAGGCACAAGAAACACAACCACAATGCCCCTCCTCTCCAGGTGAAGACACTCGTAGCCGAAACTCAGCAGTAGATAACCAGGAACCAGTCCCCGGGGTTTAGCCCTGACTGGGTGCTGAAGGTGGAGACCCAGCCGCGCACGTTCCAAAGCAGGAGGTGGGAAGCCTCCCGCTGGGTCAGCCAAGGGCTGCGGAGGAAACACACTCACCTTGGGAACATCGGGATCCCACGAGCGGTGGTCTCTCCACTGAAGGCGGTCAGATGTGCCGGCCACATTCTCTGCAAAGAGACACAGACCTGCTGGAGGGTTTCTGAGGCGGTTTTCTCACGGCTCTCATTGACAGGAAGCAAACCTGTCTCCCAAGCCAAAAGAAAGCCTTCTCTCCAAAGCCCTCCTCCAAAGCCTCTTCCATGAACCTTTGTTCTGCTCTGGAGGAGCTGCATGGCAGAATATGGAGGCTGTACAGTAACACTGCCAGGCTTTTTGCAGGGGCAAGCGCCCAGATGCTCAGAAGAAACTCTCTTTGTTAATGGAGAAAGCAGCTAAGGGGGCAAGCGTGGGGAAAGGCATTTGACTGGCCTGCCATGTCCAGGCTGGCCAACAGCGGTCGGATTCCTCACCCTTTGCTAGGATTCCCAAAGAAATTGAAGTAGCCCCCAAAACCTCACCAACTTACACTGTGGAGCAGTGCGACCAGGTCCGCAGTGCTCTCCAGACGTTTGACACAGTCCAGATAAAAGTTCATGCAGAGGAAACCATCTTTGCACGTCAGAACACCAATGTCCCTGAAGGCAAAGGGGACGTGCTCCTTGCTCCTCAGGAGGAAGCAGTACAACAGGATGGTCTCTTGCACACAGTTCTTCACCACGTGCAGTGGGAAGGAGGTGGCTCGCGATAGCTGCACGTAGTTCAGCGGCTCGATCTTGACACCATCTGCAAGGAGAAGCAACATCCTCAGTGCCACAGCAAGCCCAAGTTGCTTGCAACATTCAGAACAAGTTCCCAGAGAAAGGGTCGCTAAGAGAAAGAGCTCCTGGGGCACGGTTTCTTTTGGGGAACTCAAGCTGTACCCTGACCGTCGGAGACAATCCTCTACTTCTCCCGGGCCTTTCCAAAGAGCAGGGAGAACAAACCGTTCCGGACATGGGGCAGGAAGAGGGGGGCTGCTGCCTTCTCACCAGGGAGGAGCTCAGTGGGACAGTAGATCTCCTCCAGCCACAACTCATCGATGTCCAGCTCGAAGAAAGGCCTTCGAACCAAGAGCGGCTCTTCTTTGCCATGGAATTGCTCTTGGACAACAGCAAAGGTCCCGAGTCCCGCAACCCGAACGCCCTGCACACAGAAAAGACAGAAAGGCCGATGAGGGAGTTCTTGAGAGATGGGAAAAGGGATGACTGTCAGAGCAGGGGGACACTGCTCTGTGCCCTGCCCGCTCCTGAGGGACAATGGGGCAAGGTGGGGCACTTTGGAAAGCTTTGCAAAAGAGCCGCATCCTCTGTTTCTTTCGTCTCCCCCCTCACAGGATTTGCCAACATCCCTTGGCTAGAGAAGCGCCCGGAGGTTTCCAGCACACGGATTAGGCCTGGGACTGACTCCCAGCAATTGTCCTAGGCACGGAGCCAGGATATTCCCCCATCTCTCTGCTCGCCCTCCCCACTCAGACCGCAGGGAAGAGGGAAGCCCTAGGGTGTGCCAAACACCTGAGAGGCAGAGCACATCTGGCCTTGGTTTCTCTCCCAGCTGGCCAAGAAGCTGCTCCGGGCACCCCGGGCAGTCTTAGAGCACTGCCACGGTGCTCGGGCAGGGATTGCTCTGCAGGGCCCAGGACACCAACCCACCTTATCCCGCTTCAGCTCTTCCAGGATGTACTTGGATACAGCATCCCAGATAGCCTCAGTCTCTGGAAAGCGAGGAAAAGACACGTCAGGCTCCAGGCCAGCCAGCTCACAACCTCTTGGCAAGCACCTCACCCAGGCGATGACACATGCAGGCATACACAAGCATCCCAGAAAAACACCATGCAGGCACTCCTGGGACATTCCTGAGAGGCCTGTGGGACCTGCAGGCCACGCCAGTCTCTGGGACACCAGAGGTCTTTCCTCCCAGAGCCAGATCCCAAAGAGGCACCAGCTCCCAGGGAAAGCTGGCCCTGGACTGTCCCCCATCAGGAGAAGTCTGAGCCATGGCCAGAGGAGCCCTGGGCCTCAGGACAGCCCTGGCATCAGGACCCAGGAGTCCTGGCTGCCACATTGTCCCCTGAGCCCAGCGGGACCCTCAGGCAGGGCTCTCGTGGCAGCCACCAGCTCTGTGCAGCACCACCACCACCCCCCAGCCCAGGACCTGCAGCTTGGGACAGCTGACAGCCCCTGGGACACCCCTTGGGAAGGGGCTCCTGACACCCTCACCTTTGGGGGAGAGCTGCAGGAGCACTGGGAATGCAGAAGTCAGATCAGAGGTGATGGTCACACTCCAGCAACCCTCCATCTCACTTGCTGCTGGCCCTCAGCTCAGGACAAGGGATGCCCGCCCTGGCTCCTCAACCACAGCTCCTCTGCAAGGTGCCCCTGCTCCTCCGCCCGTCAGCGAGGGTCGCCCAGTGCAACCTTGCTGCCTGCTGCCCCCACTCCTGGCCACAGAAGGACAGCGGTGGGGAGCACCCAAGCAGTGCCCAGCAGGGACCAGGCCTTGCAGGGAAGTGCCGGCACTGGCGCTGCTCCAGTGAAGATATCCTGGTGATGCAGTGCATCCCCCTGTGACATCAGCACGTGTCATCTGAAGGCTTATGATGTCAGCAGCATGGAGACAGCACAGCTCAGGAGAGAGACGAGAGATTTCCTTTCTTGTCCTGAGAAACAGTCACCTCCCTTCTGCCCAGTTCTTTAGCAGCAGTTCCTGGCAAAGCCACCAGGAACATCTCCACATGGTGACAAAGGCCATAGAATAAAGGATTGGAGTGCTGGAGAAGTCCCCACTGTCTGCCTGCCCCAACACGCCTCTGCTCTGACCCTCTGACATCCCCCTGTGACATCAGCACGTGTCATTTGAAGGCCTATGAGGTCAGCAGCAAGGAGATGGCGCAGGTCGGGAGAGAGACGAGAGATTTCCCTTCTTGTCCTGAGAAACTGTCACCTCCCTTCTGCCCTGTTCTTTTCCACAGGATCTTGACAAATCTACCAGGAACATCTCCAAATGGTGACAAAGGCCATTGGATATAGGAAGTGGAGCGCTGGAAAAGTCACCGCTGTGTTCCTGCCCCAACACACCTCTGATCTTGGAAGCCCTTCCAGGAAGGTGAGGTTTGAGGCCTGTCCTGGGGCTGGGCCTTTTTCAAGAAAAAGATGGGAGCAAAGGCACCTGGGATACAGCAGTCCCTCACCGCACCTGAACTTGGCTGAACAACAGCCAGCCTTTGCTGTTGTCCGAGTAGGATGTGTTATACGGAGGGAATTGCAGCCCCGCACATCCCACGGGGCTCTGTGCTTTGAGGAGGCCTCAGCACCATCCCCCTGTCTGCCATGCGGGAGGCAGAGGTGGTACACGAGGGAATGGCAAACATACCCTCAGCACGTCATGGTGAGGGAGAGGAGTAGGGCATGCGCTGCAGATGAAGAGGAGAGTGGGGAGAACCGTCTGGGACAGACGCAGCGTGCTCCTGAAGGCTGCCGCAGCCTCCCCGCGGCCCGTGGCCATGATTCCCCCCCCTGCCATCACCCCACCCCCACTCCCCCCCGGCTGTTTTCCAGGTCAGCGTGGATCATCCCACAGCCTCAACAGAACGTATGGGTGACCATGGCTAATGCCACAGGCCAGGATATTACGTGCCTGAGTCTTGCTGCACCGCAGCACCCCTTTTGCATCTGTCGGGTCGGAGCGCTGCTGAGACGGGAACGGCTAGCCCGCTTATGTGACCAAGCCATGGCCTGAGAGCCACGCTGCGAGGCCTGGAGCGACTCCTGGAATGGTTGGTTATCCAGAGCTGGGCAGACACCAAGCCTCCCGTCCCAAGAATTGAGCCTCCTGGGCTCGTTGCCAGCGACCTACTGCACATTTTTCACCTATACAGGGAAAAACAACTCAGTGTCATGGTGGGTGAATAGTACGGAACCTGGTTTGGCTAGTGCTCGAGCGTTAACCACCCTGAATCGCCTAGCGTGCTGACTAAGTAAATTTAGTGATGCCACTAGTGCTGCGCTACCTGGCTTGCTGCTTGACGTAAATATTAATAAGGCATGCTACGCTACAAAATAGAGCTGGGATTGATTTTTGTTACTTGTCCATGGTCATGATTGCGAGGACTTTGCAGGTATGTCTTATATGAACCTGAGTGATCATTCCCACTTGGTACACGTGAAGATACAGGAATTACAAGAATTAACCAAACAACTGAAGACAAATGATAGCAGGACCCCATTTGGAGACTGGACATGAGGGTGGCCGTGGCTACAAAACTACTGTTATTTGGTTGCTTATTATGTGTAATTTTTCCTGTGCATTGCATTCTGTCTTCCATGTCTATTGTCCCTGGTGCGGTCAGTAAGAGCTTGACTCAGCCCTGATCGGGCACTGCCATGTGCGGTGCCTTGGCAGCATGGCTGTGGGACCACGCGTGGGGCAGTGGGGCGATAAGGTCTCCCTTGAGCCTCCTAGGAGGAATGCAGGAACATTTACCGAGCAGCCAGGGATCAAGTTCAGAAAGCTAAGCCCCACCAGAATTGACTCTTGTCAGGAGCGTCAGGGGCAACAGGAAGGGCTTCTACAGGTATATTGGTGATAAAAGTAAGACTAGGGAAAACGTGGGCCCTCTGCTGAAGGAAATGGGAGACCTGGTTACGTGGTACATGGAGGAGGCTGGGGTAGTCAATGACTTTTTTGCTTCAGTCTTCACTGTCAAGTGCTCTAGCCACACTAGCCAATTCACAGAATACAAAGGAACAGACTGGGAGAATGAGGTACTGCAGAGCCTCCTGGGAACTATTCCAAGGCACGTGGAAAACAAAGAGGTGCTTGGTGACAGTCAGCGTGGCTCCAGTAAGGGCAGATCATGCCTGAAAAATCTGGTGGCCTTCTACAGCAGGGTTACAGCACTGGTGGATAGGGGAAGAGCAGCTGCCGTCATCTACCTGGACTTCTGCAAGGCATTTGACACTGTCCTGCATGACATCCTTGTCTCCAAATTGGAGAGTCGTGGATATGATGGATGAGCAACTCCATGGGCAAGGAATTGGCTGGATGGTTGCACTCAGAGAGTTGTGGTCAACGGCTTCATGCCCAAGTGGAGATCAGTGATGAGTCGTGTCCCTCAGGAGTCAGTATGGGGCCGGCACTATTTAATATATTTGTCAGCGACATGGACGGTAGATTGAGTGCACTCTCAGCACGTTTGCTGATGACTCTAAGCTGTGTGGCACGGTCGACACGCTGGAGGGAAGGGATGCCATCCAGGGGGACCTGCACAGGCTTGAGAGCTGGGCCGATGCAAACCTCGTGAGGTTCAACAAGGCCAAGTGGAAGGTCCTGCACCTGGATCAGGGCAATCCTAAGCACAAATCCAGGCTGGGTGGAGAATGGGTTGAGAGCAGCCCTGAGAAGGGCCTGGGAGCATTGGTGGGTGAGAGACTCCGCATGAACTGGCAATGTGCACATGCCATAAAAAAAAAGAAAGCCAGCCGTATCGCGGGCTGCATCAAAAGAAGTGTGGCCACGAGGCTGATCAGAGGGTTGTCCCACGAAGACAGGCTGGGAGAGTTGTTCAGTCTAGAGAAGAGAAGGCTCTGGGCAGACCTCATTGCAGCCTTCCAGTACCAAAAGGGGGCCTCCAAGAAAGCTGCGCAGGGACTCTTTCTCAGGGGGTGTAGTGATAGGACAAGGACTAGTGGTTTTAAACTAAAAAGGAGTAGATTTGGAGTAGATATAGGGCTACTCGGCTCCACCAGGTCTAAATCTCTGAACGTTAAGGCTACTTCTTTGCAACTGTGCATTTCCCGTCTCTACCTGATTCTTCAGGCATTTGGAAAGTTCGGTCTGTAGAAGGCTCAGCCTTTGCCTGATTCTGTCAGTTTTCTTCCAGCTCTCTACTATCATTTCTCATCTCCAGAGCTGGAAGTGATCAGGATCCAGGAGGTCTTGTACGTGCTTTGGTGAGCATTTCTTTTCAGCCCCTAAACGCTGAATACCAGCCACCAGGCCTGCAGTTTGAGCCATCTGTGCCTCTTACTTGTCTCCTCATGCTCTGTAAACATCTTTTCAATCCACTTGTTCCAATCAACCAAGAATTTACTAGCACAGGTCCCATTTGGGTGCCCACACAATGCTCTAGTTTCCTTGTAAATATAACCCTAAGGGAACAGAAGCAAAGGATCGGTCCCCCAGCATATTATAAGCATTATGTACACGCAATCTCAGCAAGACACACAACTTGACCAGATCCTGCTGACTACCCCAGATGCTCTGGAGCCCAGTACAGACCGATACCACCCAGCATGGTCCTGCCCGGCCACTGGAACCCAGCCCAGTGCCCAGGGTCCCCAGCTCTCCGCCCAGGCTGAGGGACACGGCTGCCAGTTTCCCCTTTGCAGGTTCAACCAGCAACGAAGCTGAGCACCTGTGCCAGGGACACCCAGGGAGGACACTGATACAGCTGGTCACACAAACGACCACAGACAAGGCGCTGCTTGCAACAGCACCCACACACAGGACACACGTAACACACAGGCACAGACAGCCGAGTCCCCTCCTGCCTGGGGCTGGCAGAGACAGCAGGTCACTGCTGCAGGCACACACATGGCACTCTCGGGGTTCACAAGCACATACACACCCGCACACCTGGCCCTGAGAGTCCTTTCAGATGCCCTCAGGTTCCCCATGCCTCTGCCTGCTCCTCGTCCCCATGGGCCTCCCCTCCAGGTCTGCCACGGAGCTCCCCTAGCTAGGAGGGAGCTATGGGGACGTGGGCTGAGACACAGACTTTTGCACTGGAAATGCGCGCAACTGGCAGCGATGAGTATCATGACGGGAAGCCACACTTAAGACAGCACAGGCATAGCAATGGGAGCCTTGGAAAGAGCTCTCCTTTCAACCCACATTCCTCTTTCAAAGCAGAGATCCAGCTTATGTGTACTCAAGTCTAGGGTGGATGAAGTGACACAAGCAGTCTGTTTGGGAAGAGCCCCGGTGCTCTTTATTTTCCATTCAGGGGTGGAAAGCGGGGGAGCTTCCCAGCCCCTTTGCTCAGAGCTCCGCTGCTGCTGGCACCGTTCCCAGCACCTTCCCCTCCACTGCGGTACCAGCATCTAGCGCTAGGGAGTCAAAAGAAAAAAGAGGATGAGCAGGTTGTGTACAGGCTGAACACAGAGAAATACTGCAGGCTTAGCTCGGGCCGTGCACGTAGGGGTCTGCTTCCCAGGAAGCTTCAAGGTTGGCGTGAAGTGAGACAGATGCCTCGTGCCCGAGCTCACGACAAGGTCCCCAGGGGTGCAGCTCACCAGCCTGGGGCTGAGTCAGGTGGAGCGGAGGACCCTGGGTATTCTGCACAGGTATTCCCCCTCAGGGCAAGGTGTCCTGGTGTCAGCGCTCTCCAAAGGAAGGACAGACTCTCGGCTTTGGAAAGGGGAGAGGCAGCCATCCAGGGGACCCCTCTGTTTTCAGACAGGACTTTCACATCCCACATGGGAAAGCCTGTTCTGGGTGCCCAGCCGCTCCCTGTCAGGTGTCAGGGAGCTCCAGTCCCAAAGTCTCCAGAGTCTCCAAAGCCCGCGTCTGTCTCGGGAGGGGTGTTGGAGACGTGCCCTCTTTCTCCCAGTGCTGCCCCCAGGGGAAGGATGGGCCTTGCAGCAGTGGGAAGCACCATCCCTTTTTGGAGATACTTACCAGGGGAGCTGCTGCTGCTGCTCTTGCCGCAGCCGGTTTGCCTCCGCAACATTTCTGAATACGCTTTGTTGATGGCGATGTGGCTCCAACCTTTCCAAAACTTGGCGTGCTCGTGGGGAAAGGCGGCTGCAACAACAGGAGAAAGGGATCCCTCAGCCTCTCTCAGACACCCCTTCTGCCTCTCCCGTCATCCAGACCCTGCACCCATGCAGTGCCACCTGCACCCACCCTTCCAACCTGATTTTTAGGCCTTGGTGGTAACCAAGGTCATGCCCGCTTTAGGAGGAATCAAAGGGTGTTAGAGGCAAGCCCAGGACTCAGGGACCAGGCTCCTGGACATGTCCTGACATCACTCAACAGCTACTCCAGTGCCCCAGGACGGGAACGGAGCCGGCACACACTTACTCAGGCCGGAGTCTCTCCAGCTTGGCTGCTGCTCCCAAATCCTCTGCTGGGGCAGGGTTCTCAGCCTTCCTCCACCTCCTCCTGACCTCCTTGCTCCTGGGCTGGGCTGGAGGATGGGGGGTCCAAGCATGTTGGCTGTTGAATCGCTGCAAGGAGAAGACACTCTCATCAAACAGGACTGGACACACAGGTGCTGTTTCCCAGAGGACCTCTTGAAAGGGCCCTGCAACAGGACCTGCGAACCAGGCGACTCGGCGCTGCCAGCCCACGTCTGGCTGCTGCTTTTATCCCTCCCTTTCTGCTGACAACCTCTCCCTCACAGGGAGGAGCAGGCAAAGCCCTGCCCTGCGGCCTGGTGCCCGTCCTGCTCCCACCACCCTGGGACCTGCCGCCCTCGGAGCCCTGGCGGAGAGGATCGCTGCTGTTCTCAGCGCTGTTGATCACTGCCAGTACCTGGGGTATCTGTTGGTCCTCCCCATCAGACCAGGCTTCCCATGCAGCCATTTCTGCCCGGGCTTGCTCTTGTAGCTTTTGGTACGTGGGCCATGAGCAGTCTGTTTGGTCCCACTGTGAAGACAGGTTCCAGACCTCCTGGAGGAAAAAAAAAAAAAACAAAAACACAACAGCAGACAGGATTGGTCTCAGCTGTCCCTCAGGCCTAACCCGCACTCCTGCCCCCTCGCCTCAGCCGGTCTGTCAGCAGTGCTTCGACCCTCAAGGACGAGGGGCCCTGAAGCTAGGCCAGGCTCCTCAACTCGTGACAAACACAGCTGAACAGCCCGCGGTGACCAAAGCCCTCTGCCATCAATGACCCAGAAAGGCCTTGTTCCTTTTCCATGGCCCCTGGTCAAAATGAAATGGCTCGTGGCAACACGGGAGGCAGTAAGAGGCAGGGAAGGTGTGCGGGACGCCACCTTCCGTCTCCTGAGGAAGAGATGAAGGAGGTAACAAACGTGAAAATGAACGCATCCCAAGGGACCTGCTCGGGATCGCTCCACACAAAGAGGCTTTTGCACAGGCCCAAACAGCACGGTCATTGCAGCAAGGCAGAGCAGGTACCTGCAGCGCTCTCCTGGAGGCTTCAGGAGCAGGGAGCGCAGTGGTGGTGGACATGGCTTCAGGAGCTGTTTCCTGCCTGTCTGTCCTCTTCGTCCTGGGGGTGCTGCCTGGACACGGGGGGAGCACGCTGCAAACAGACACCAGGAGGAGGCTGCATGAGCCCAGGGGAATTCGGTCTCCAGTCCGCGCTCGCAAGCTGCGTCAGCCTCTGCAGCAGACGACAGTTCCGCAGCGAGCGGGCGTATTGGACTGGCCGTGTTCACTTCAGCAGAGACAGAGAGAGCCAAACGCGAAGCTGTGGCACCACCTGCCTTCAGGAAGGCTCGGGATGCCCGTATCCAGGCCCTTTTTGGTGGAAGAAGGAGAGGAGCGGTGTCTTGTGCAAGGACAGGAGCCGAGAGACACCATTATGGCCCACCCGGGCTTTACCTCAGCTTCTCCTCTGTGGCCCTGAAACGCGGTGCGCTTACGGGTGGAAAACAGGTTATCGCTGGGGAGCCAGTAGCATCGGAGAAAACCGTCAGGTAAGGAGGGCAGTCATGCCACCTCCCTACCTCAGCACTCTCTTGTGCCTGCCACAACGTTTGGGATAGCATTTGAAAAAAATGCCTGAAAGAAACTTTTCCATCTGGTATCACAGCTCCTTAGGCTGGAAGAAACAGCAGGGGAGATGGGGCCACGGCAATCCTAAGCCACGGTGAGACATGTTAGAATGAAGGCAGGGGACATTTGCTCCCACAGACAAGAAGATGGACTCTGCTGCAATGTGGGGGGACTCCTGAAGGGAGAAGAGCTTCTGCAACAAGGCCCTGCATTCAGCTCCCCCAGGGATCGGGGCCCTGGTGGAAAATGAAGCTGGTGTGCCAGTCTCAGGCAAACGTGCTGCACGCTTGCCATCCGTTGAGAGAGCGGCCTCCGCTAGGACGTGTGTCAGGAGCCACCCTGCGGCTGGTGGGTCCAAAGGGGACATCTCTCCTGTGTGGCTGCAAGTGGCTCCTTCCTCCTTTCCCCCAGGGGTCTCACCTGGTAGACGGCTTCTTCTCCACATCTTGCTGCCTTGTGCCCGGCTCCCAGCTTGTCAGGATGGGGACGGAAAGCCTCTTCCTCCTCTGCAGCAGCTTGCCAGGATGGCACTCTGAAACTAGAAAAGGAGGAAGCTCTTCAGAGCAGCCGCGTGGGCACTGCCTTTTAACCTGGTTCAAGTCAGCCAGCACGGGACAGGGACCACCTCCAGACAGCAGGGACCTGTTCCCTTACCTCTTCTCATCCTGCGCTCTCCTGCAGCTTCCTCCTGTGAGGTGGTGGAAGCTTTGGCCTCTGGCCTTCTCCTCACAGTCAGATGAAACCTGGCAAACAAACGATGACACGGGCTTGAAGAAGGCTGGCCTCCTTCCCGTTGCAGCTTGCTGGCAGTAATCCTCCTGGTGTCGCGCAAGGCATGGCATCCCTTTTCCGTCATGTCCATGCATGGGGTTTGTTGTCAGTCTTCCCGCAGCACCAGAAAAGGTAGCCTAAATTCCCCTCCACATGCAGGCAACTCTCTCTGACGGGAATCGCAGCAGCGCAGGCACAAGAAACACAACCACAATGCCCCTCCTCTCCAGGTGAAGACACTCGTAGCCGAAACTCAGCAGTAGATAACCAGGAACCAGTCCCCGGGGTTTAGCCCTGACTGGGTGCTGAAGGTGGAGACCCAGCCGCGCACGTTCCAAAGCAGGAGGTGGGAAGCCTCCCGCTGGGTCAGCCAAGGGCTGCGGAGGAAACACACTCACCTTGGGAACATCGGGATCCCACGAGCGGTGGTCTCTCCACTGAAGGCGGTCAGATGTGCCGGCCACATTCTCTGCAAAGAGACACAGACCTGCTGGAGGGTTTCTGAGGCGGTTTTCTCACGGCTCTCATTGACAGGAAGCAAACCTGTCTCCCAAGCCAAAAGAAAGCCTTCTCTCCAAAGCCCTCCTCCAAAGCCTCTTCCATGAACCTTTGTTCTGCTCTGGAGGAGCTGCATGGCAGAATATGGAGGCTGTACAGTAACACTGCCAGGCTTTTTGCAGGGGCAAGCGCCCAGATGCTCAGAAGAAACTCTCTTTGTTAATGGAGAAAGCAGCTAAGGGGGCAAGCGTGGGGAAAGGCATTTGACTGGCCTGCCATGTCCAGGCTGGCCAACAGCGGTCGGATTCCTCACCCTTTGCTAGGATTCCCAAAGAAATTGAAGTAGCCCCCAAAACCTCACCAACTTACACTGTGGAGCAGTGCGACCAGGTCCGCAGTGCTCTCCAGACGTTTGACACAGTCCAGATAAAAGTTCATGCAGAGGAAACCATCTTTGCACGTCAGAACACCAATGTCCCTGAAGGCAAAGGGGACGTGCTCCTTGCTCCTCAGGAGGAAGCAGTACAACAGGATGGTCTCTTGCACACAGTTCTTCACCACGTGCAGTGGGAAGGAGGTGGCTCGCGATAGCTGCACGTAGTTCAGCGGCTCGATCTTGACACCATCTGCAAGGAGAAGCAACATCCTCAGTGCCACAGCAAGCCCAAGTTGCTTGCAACATTCAGAACAAGTTCCCAGAGAAAGGGTCGCTAAGAGAAAGAGCTCCTGGGGCACGGTTTCTTTTGGGGAACTCAAGCTGTACCCTGACCGTCGGAGACAATCCTCTACTTCTCCCGGGCCTTTCCAAAGAGCAGGGAGAACAAACCGTTCCGGACATGGGGCAGGAAGAGGGGGGCTGCTGCCTTCTCACCAGGGAGGAGCTCAGTGGGACAGTAGATCTCCT
The DNA here is from genome assembly GCF_964211835.1 of Anser anser. Lineage (NCBI taxonomy): Eukaryota > Metazoa > Chordata > Aves > Anseriformes > Anatidae > Anser > Anser anser. The sequence continues at coordinate 68,425 of NW_028153637.1, forward strand.
CCAGCCACAACTCATCGATGTCCAGCTCGAAGAAAGGCCTTCGAACCAAGAGCGGCTCTTCTTTGCCATGGAATTGCTCTTGGACAACAGCAAAGGTCCCGAGTCCCGCAACCCGAACGCCCTGCACACAGAAAAGACAGAAAGGCCGATGAGGGAGTTCTTGAGAGATGGGAAAAGGGATGACTGTCAGAGCAGGGGGACACTGCTCTGTGCCCTGCCCGCTCCTGAGGGACAATGGGGCAAGGTGGGGCACTTTGGAAAGCTTTGCAAAAGAGCCGCATCCTCTGTTTCTTTCGTCTCCCCCCTCACAGGATTTGCCAACATCCCTTGGCTAGAGAAGCGCCCGGAGGTTTCCAGCACACGGATTAGGCCTGGGACTGACTCCCAGCAATTGTCCTAGGCACGGAGCCAGGATATTCCCCCATCTCTCTGCTCGCCCTCCCCACTCAGACCGCAGGGAAGAGGGAAGCCCTAGGGTGTGCCAAACACCTGAGAGGCAGAGCACATCTGGCCTTGGTTTCTCTCCCAGCTGGCCAAGAAGCTGCTCCGGGCACCCCGGGCAGTCTTAGAGCACTGCCACGGTGCTCGGGCAGGGATTGCTCTGCAGGGCCCAGGACACCAACCCACCTTATCCCGCTTCAGCTCTTCCAGGATGTACTTGGATACAGCATCCCAGATAGCCTCAGTCTCTGGAAAGCGAGGAAAAGACACGTCAGGCTCCAGGCCAGCCAGCTCACAACCTCTTGGCAAGCACCTCACCCAGGCGATGACACATGCAGGCATACACAAGCATCCCAGAAAAACACCATGCAGGCACTCCTGGGACATTCCTGAGAGGCCTGTGGGACCTGCAGGCCACGCCAGTCTCTGGGACACCAGAGGTCTTTCCTCCCAGAGCCAGATCCCAAAGAGGCACCAGCTCCCAGGGAAAGCTGGCCCTGGACTGTCCCCCATCAGGAGAAGTCTGAGCCATGGCCAGAGGAGCCCTGGGCCTCAGGACAGCCCTGGCATCAGGACCCAGGAGTCCTGGCTGCCACATTGTCCCCTGAGCCCAGCGGGACCCTCAGGCAGGGCTCTCGTGGCAGCCACCAGCTCTGTGCAGCACCACCACCACCCCCCAGCCCAGGACCTGCAGCTTGGGACAGCTGACAGCCCCTGGGACACCCCTTGGGAAGGGGCTCCTGACACCCTCACCTTTGGGGGAGAGCTGCAGGAGCACTGGGAATGCAGAAGTCAGATCAGAGGTGATGGTCACACTCCAGCAACCCTCCATCTCACTTGCTGCTGGCCCTCAGCTCAGGACAAGGGATGCCCGCCCTGGCTCCTCAACCACAGCTCCTCTGCAAGGTGCCCCTGCTCCTCCGCCCGTCAGCGAGGGTCGCCCAGTGCAACCTTGCTGCCTGCTGCCCCCACTCCTGGCCACAGAAGGACAGCGGTGGGGAGCACCCAAGCAGTGCCCAGCAGGGACCAGGCCTTGCAGGGAAGTGCCGGCACTGGCGCTGCTCCAGTGAAGATATCCTGGTGATGCAGTGCATCCCTTTGTGACATCAGCACGTGTCATCTGAAGGCTTATGATGTCAGCAGCATGGAGACAGCACAGCTCAGGAGAGAGACGAGAGATTTCCTTTCTTGTCCTGAGAAACAGTCACCTCCCTTCTGCCCAGTTCTTTAGCAGCAGTTCCTGGCAAAGCCACCAGGAACATCTCCACATGGTGACAAAGGCCATAGAATAAAGGATTGGAGTGCTGGAGAAGTCCCCACTGTCTGCCTGCCCCAACACGCCTCTGCTCTGACCCTCTGACATCCCCCTGTGACATCAGCACGTGTCATTTGAAGGCCTATGAGGTCAGCAGCAAGGAGATGGCGCAGGTCGGGAGAGAGACGAGAGATTTCCCTTCTTGTCCTGAGAAACTGTCACCTCCCTTCTGCCCTGTTCTTTTCCACAGGATCTTGACAAATCTACCAGGAACATCTCCAAATGGTGACAAAGGCCATTGGATATAGGAAGTGGAGCGCTGGAAAAGTCACCGCTGTGTTCCTGCCCCAACACACCTCTGATCTTGGAAGCCCTTCCAGGAAGGTGGGGTTTGAGGCCTGTCCTGGGGCTGGGCCTTTTTCAAGAAAAAGATGGGAGCAAAGGCACCTGGGATACAGCAGTCCCTCACCGCACCTGAACTTGGCTGAACAACAGCCAGCCTTTGCTGTTGTCCGAGTAGGATGTGTTATACGGAGGGAATTGCAGCCCCGCACATCCCACGGGGCTCTGTGCTTTGAGGAGGCCTCAGCACCATCCCCCTGTCTGCCATGCGGGAGGCAGAGGTGGTACACGAGGGAATGGCAAACATACCCTCAGCACGTCATGGTGAGGGAGAGGAGTAGGGCATGCGCTGCAGATGAAGAGGAGAGTGGGGAGAACCGTCTGGGACAGACGCAGCGTGCTCCTGAAGGCTGCCGCAGCCTCCCCGCGGCCCGTGGCCATGGTTCCCCCCCCTGCCATCACCCCACCCCCACTCCCCCCCGGCTGTTTTCCAGGTCAGCGTGGATCATCCCACAGCCTCAACAGAACGTATGGGTGACCATGGCTAATGCCACAGGCCAGGATATTACGTGCCTGAGTCTTGCTGCACCGCAGCACCCCTTTTGCATCTGTCGGGTCGGAGCGCTGCTGAGACGGGAACGGCTAGCCCGCTTATGTGACCAAGCCATGGCCTGAGAGCCACGCTGCGAGGCCTGGAGCGACTCCTGGAATGGTTGGTTATCCAGAGCTGGGCAGACACCAAGCCTCCCGTCCCAAGAATTGAGCCTCCTGGGCTCGTTGCCAGCGACCTACTGCACATTTTTCACCTATACAGGGAAAAACAACTCAGTGTCATGGTGGGTGAATAGTACGGAACCTGGTTTGGCTAGTGCTCGAGCGTTAACCACCCTGAATCGCCTAGCGTGCTGACTAAGTAAATTTAGTGATGCCACTAGTGCTGCGCTACCTGGCTTGCTGCTTGACGTAAATATTAATAAGGCATGCTACGCTACAAAATAGAGCTGGGATTGATTTTTGTTACTTGTCCATGGTCATGATTGCGAGGACTTTGCAGGTATGTCTTATATGAACCTGAGTGATCATTCCCACTTGGTACACGTGAAGATACAGGAATTACAAGAATTAACCAAACAACTGAAGACAAATGATAGCAGGACCCCATTTGGAGACTGGACATGAGGGTGGCCGTGGCTACAAAACTACTGTTATTTGGTTGCTTATTATGTGTAATTTTTCCTGTGCATTGCATTCTGTCTTCCATGTCTATTGTCCCTGGTGCGGTCAGTAAGAGCTTGACTCAGCCCTGATCGGGCACTGCCATGTGCGGTGCCTTGGCAGCATGGCTGTGGGACCACGCGTGGGGCAGTGGGGCGATAAGGTCTCCCTTGAGCCTCCTAGGAGGAATGCAGGAACATTTACCGAGCAGCCAGGGATCAAGTTCAGAAAGCTAAGCCCCACCAGAATTGACTCTTGTCAGGAGCGTCAGGGGCAACAGGAAGGGCTTCTACAGGTATATTGGTGATAAAAGTAAGACTAGGGAAAACGTGGGCCCTCTGCTGAAGGAAATGGGAGACCTGGTTACGTGGTACATGGAGGAGGCTGGGGTAGTCAATGACTTTTTTGCTTCAGTCTTCACTGTCAAGTGCTCTAGCCACACTAGCCAATTCACAGAATACAAAGGAACAGACTGGGAGAATGAGGTACTGCAGAGCCTCCTGGGAACTATTCCAAGGCACGTGGAAAACAAAGAGGTGCTTGGTGACAGTCAGCGTGGCTCCAGTAAGGGCAGATCATGCCTGAAAAATCTGGTGGCCTTCTACAGCAGGGTTACAGCACTGGTGGATAGGGGAAGAGCAGCTGCCGTCATCTACCTGGACTTCTGCAAGGCATTTGACACTGTCCTGCATGACATCCTTGTCTCCAAATTGGAGAGTCGTGGATATGATGGATGAGCAACTCCATGGGCAAGGAATTGGCTGGATGGTTGCACTCAGAGAGTTGTGGTCAACGGCTTCATGCCCAAGTGGAGATCAGTGATGAGTCGTGTCCCTCAGGAGTCAGTATGGGGCCGGCACTATTTAATATATTTGTCAGCGACATGGACGGTAGATTGAGTGCACTCTCAGCACGTTTGCTGATGACTCTAAGCTGTGTGGCACGGTCGACACGCTGGAGGGAAGGGATGCCATCCAGGGGGACCTGCACAGGCTTGAGAGCTGGGCCGATGCAAACCTCGTGAGGTTCAACAAGGCCAAGTGGAAGGTCCTGCACCTGGATCAGGGCAATCCTAAGCACAAATCCAGGCTGGGTGGAGAATGGGTTGAGAGCAGCCCTGAGAAGGGCCTGGGAGCATTGGTGGGTGAGAGACTCCGCATGAACTGGCAATGTGCACATGCCATAAAAAAAAAGAAAGCCAGCCGTATCGCGGGCTGCATCAAAAGAAGTGTGGCCACGAGGCTGATCAGAGGGTTGTCCCACGAAGACAGGCTGGGAGAGTTGTTCAGTCTAGAGAAGAGAAGGCTCTGGGCAGACCTCATTGCAGCCTTCCAGTACCAAAAGGGGGCCTCCAAGAAAGCTGCGCAGGGACTCTTTCTCAGGGGGTGTAGTGATAGGACAAGGACTAGTGGTTTTAAACTAAAAAGGAGTAGATTTGGAGTAGATATAGGGCTACTCGGCTCCACCAGGTCTAAATCTCTGAACGTTAAGGCTACTTCTTTGCAACTGTGCATTTCCCGTCTCTACCTGATTCTTCAGGCATTTGGAAAGTTCGGTCTGTAGAAGGCTCAGCCTTTGCCTGATTCTGTCAGTTTTCTTCCAGCTCTCTACTATCATTTCTCATCTCCAGAGCTGGAAGTGATCAGGATCCAGGAGGTCTTGTACGTGCTTTGGTGAGCATTTCTTTTCAGCCCCTAAACGCTGAATACCAGCCACCAGGCCTGCAGTTTGA